>NC_141534.1:21285000-21400000 GCF_021556685.1 Rattus norvegicus | reverse complement strand
CCCTCCCCAATGCTCTAAAACACCTTCTACTCTACCCCTCACCTTCTTCATGCTCAGTTAAATTCTCCTCCCCCTCGTCTCTCCCAAAAGACAAAATTACAAAGTTCTTCCATGGTGCAATACCAAAAGCCCATACTGCCAGGAACAAGCCCTCTTCTTTCCTGTTCCTTGGAAGCTGTCTCAGCTGCCAGTAACACTGTGTCATTCTCCAGGGCTATGTCTTATTCTATTTCACAATATCCCCTCTTCTTTCCTGTTTCTTGGAAGCTGTCTCAGCTGCCAGTGACACTGTGTCATTCTCCAGGGCTATGTCTTATTCTATTTCATGATATCTCAGAGAGGAGTAAACACACTGTACTATGTCACCAAATCAGTATAAAATAATTATCATTAAGCAAAAAAAATAAAAAATAAAAAAGGTGGAGTCCCCCCCTCTTAGTTAGGGTTTCCATTGCTGTGAACAGATACCATGACCAAGACAATTCTTTTTTTTTTAATTATTTATTGTCAATAAATTTTTATTTAAGGGGTTAGTTTGATTTCTTTGATGTCCATCCAGGCCATCTGAAAATAGCCCTTTCTCAAAGTTATCCAGTAGTGCTTTCAGCCCTTTTTTATCTGTCTTTTGCAACAGTCATTGGCGACTTCTAAGTTCAGAAGATTTGAGGATTTCTTCAATTTACTTTAGGGACCTTTCTTCAATTAGCTTTAAAAACCACTTTAAGGTAGGTTTCACTTGTGACACCCAACATCTCTGAAGAGTCTTTTCATATCCATTCCTGGAGAACAGTACATATGACTTTATTAAAAACTACAGTTAACATTTACTCCAACCTAACAGCTGTAACCAGTTCTGTCCAAGACAACTCTTATACGGACAACATTTAACTGGGGCTGGCTTATAGGTTCAGAGGTTCAGTCCATTATTATCAAGGAGAGAACATGGCAGCATCCAGGCAGACATGGTGCAGGAGGAGCTGAGAGTTCTACATCTTGTTCTGAAGGCAAACAGGAGCAGACTGTCTCCTCTACACTGGGCAGAGTTTCCCACCCCCACAGTGACACACTTCCTCCAGCAAGGCCACACCTCCTAATAGTACCACTCCCTATGGGCCAAGCATATTCAAACCACCACACAACCCAAAATTATTGTTTCTACCTCTGCTTTGGGAAGTCATAAGTAAACACACTGCTCTGGGAATAAGACATCTAGACCTTCCCATTTCACCAGTGCTTCCTATAAAGTATGTCTCAGTTGAAAGTAAACCAGTATTTGAAAACCCTAAATCATTCCTCAGCCTTACAAAGGGGTCAATTACCTTCGCTAAGGAGATGTAAATGAAACACAGTGGCCTGAGCACTATTAAAACACCCAGCCCAGGTCAAGGGCCCACACAGCCCTAAGGATTTCTGGGCTATGTTTCTCATCCCTGACTTCATCAGGAAAACTGGGTTCCTTTTTCTACATTCAAATTTTAGCTGAGAGGTCGAATTAGGTTTCCAAGGGGGTCAATGATAGGCAGGCATATCATCCTCCCAAGTCTTATTATGAGACAACTCAAACGAGTCTCTTCTGACACCTGAAGACATCCCCTGTACTTTGTGGGAACCTGTGTACGAAAGCTGTGAGCCTGCTGGAGCAGAGTGCAGAATGTTCTTCTCACAAGGTGGCCTTCTAGAAAGAACTGCCTACACTATGAAAACTGGCTACATATGGCCAACGATAAGACAGACATAACACCAGGTGTACTCACTCACTGTGCTTGTATTCGCTTAAGTGGACCATAAACAACCGTCCCTGGTTTTCTTGCTTTGGTAATAAAAATTAAAAGTGCTTTATTTGCACTACTGGAGCTAAAATGCTTAGAGCCCCCTGGTATTTATGGCATTTCCTTTCCTCCTCAGAGACAGAGCCTCACTGGCCAGGGCAGAACAGCAACACCTCTTCTTCTCAAATTCCTCTAACACTTACTCCATGGGAAAGCACAGAGAAGAAATGGCCGCAGTGGGTATGTACAGTGGGCAGGGTGAATACTCAGACACACTCCAGTGAGCCTGCTACTCCGTGCAGGACATAAAGGCACTTTGAGGGCCACTGGAACAACACAGGCGCATTGGGAGTGTTCACAAGAAGACAGAAATCGGACGTTTGTAATACAAAATCACCCCACATTAGTGAGCATATCCGTTCCCCCTGTGGTAAGGACAACAGCACAGACCAAGGAAAGCTTGCTTTAGCTCAAAACTGTCTACACTGCATACACAGGAAGGTTGGCGCTCACAGCTGGCCTACACTCAGTACACAGGAAGGCTGGTGGCAGGAGCAGCCCGTGGCTATGGGAACTTGCTCATATTCCTGCACATCAGGAAACCAAGATACTCAAATTCCATCCCTAGCGACCTGCCTCCTCCAGCCAGGCTCTACCTCCTAAAGCGGAGGTTCTCAACCAGTGGGTCATGACACCTTCGGAGTCCAACCACCCATTCACAGGGGTGTGTGCTCAAGACCATCAGAAAACACAGACATTTACATTATGATTCACAATGGTAGAAAAATTGCAGCTATAAATAACTTCATGGGGGTGGGGGCTCACCCAAACATGAAGAACTGAATTAAAGGTCACAGAAATAGGAAGGATGAAAGCCACAGTCCTAAAGTTCAAGTAGTGTCTCCAAATCAAATTCAAACACACACACACACACACACACACACACACACACACACACACACACCAATAAGAGACACTTGATCTTCAAACCATAACAAGTACTCAAATTACGAAACAAATAACCGAATCTCTTTACTAATCAAATACAGCATGTGGGGCTAGCATGTGGGGCTAGCATGTGGGGCTAGCATGTGGGGCTAGCATGTCGGGCTGCCAAAGTGTGGTCTCCTAGTACACACTTCACCAAGCTGCAGGAATGTTCAAAGATCTGTAGGGCCGTAATACATTCCTAAAACCAAACCCGTGTTTCACAGTTTTAACAACCAGATTTCCATGTAATCTTTACTGAACAGCAATGATGCTACGGAGATGCATAGCGCAGATGGGGGCTGGGAAGATCTAGCTGAGAAGAAGTGAGTGTGAAGACCTGAGGTCCAACTCCCAACACCCACCACAAAAGCCAGGCATGGAGGACAGCATCTGCCAGCCCAGTTGGGGAAGGAGACACAGGAAGATCCTGGGGGATCGCTCATCCGCCACTCCAGCCTCAGTGAGCCTCCTGCCTCAAAAACAGGGTGCAGAGTAACAGACGAGAGACCCAGGGCTCTCTGTAGGCACAGGCGCGAAGAAAAGGGGGGAGCTCCAGTTTATATTAAACTTAACTATAATAAAGTAAATTAGAAGGAGGCTTCATTTTAAAATTCCTATTATCATCAGTAAACGAGATGGGTAGAAAAACTAAAGTATCTGTAGTAAGCAAAATACAGTTTTAAAAGTTAAATGGTACAAAAACTCAGAATTGGCTGGAGCAGAATGCAACACAGTCACTCTGAGGTAGACGTTGCATAGATGAACATTGCAGGCAGTGGGGGAAATGCAGTGACCAGCCTACAAAGAACAGGAACACAGAAACCTCCTGGAGTAGCTTGAAGTGGGGCTGGCGGAACAGAGCCCCCTGCTGGCCATTGATCAGATGTACACAATAGGCTTTATAATGCCAAATCTTAGGATCTTCAGTAAAATCTACCTTTTCTTCCTGTGTCTTAATTGAGCTGGGAAGCAAACGAAGCCCACACCCCTTTTCAAGGTTGCTCTAACCTAATTCCAGGGGAAACCTGGAAAACCAGGCAAAATCCACACTACAAAGTGGATCCGCATCTCCCGTCTGTGTGAATGTCAGCAGAACCTGACAGAGGAGGACCCCTGCGCGGGTTCTGAATGCATGAACATCCTCCTTGAGACAGGACTGCAGGGTTTCAGAGGTAAAACTCAAACTCCCTTTAAATCTCCTATTTAAAACAACACTTTTGGAATGATGATGGCTGTCATGCTTCCTCTGAAAAAAGAATTCGAAAATAAAATTGCCTCTTGAACATTTTCTAAAACCTTCAATAAACTTCAGTCATTTGATGACTCTTTCAGGATATAGGTAGACCCAACACAGGATGTTGTTTGAAATTGATGTGGAGAGAAATTACTTTGGCTGAAGAACTTGAAATATTTACAAATGTATATTTATCTTCAGGTTACTTAAAAGCATATAAATCAGGTTCAGCTCTTGGCAGTGGTGTCTCATACTACAAATAGTACAGTTGAGTCCAACAGAGCAGGCTCCCGGGAAGCATACCCCACCTACCAGAAGGTAGGCGATAGTAGCTCTCTGGTTACAGAATGTTTCTTCCTGTGCACTCTTTCCTCCTGGGAACTTACTGGGGTTGGCCCCATGGAACCCCACAGGCAGCCTTCACGCATGAGCCATCTGTGTGTGGGTCTTCGCTTCCTCTCCGAGCATGTTTTCTTTATAGAGGCAACAAAGTCTTGACTTGGCACAGGCCACCTACACTTCCTCTTCCGGTAGCGATACTTCCGGTCACTACCTGTTCTTAATGGCAGCTACCATGGTAAGGCCAGAAGCAGAGCAGTGTGGTCACGTGGCGCTCCCTGAAGAAAGGGCTTTCTTTATGTTCATGAAATGAAATTAAACAGAAACAAATTTCCGTCGACATTTCAAGACCTAAGAAGCTGAGAGGAAAGTTTTCTACACATCTTCCGCTGCAGCACTACAAAACAACAAAACAAACAAAACCCCCCGCGGTACTTTGAAAATTAAAACCTGAAATATTTATTTTAGAGGTGATGTGAAGAAATCAAGAATAAATTACTGAATGATGTTTTCAGCACTCACCGATCACGATCGAAGACTCGCAGTGGTAATAACCATTGCTCTGTTTTTTCTTCAGCATGGAGCAGAGATCTATTTGGTACAGTATTTCTTCTCCAAATCTGTGGTCGATAAATTGCTCATACAATCCAGGCTCTATTTTTCTCACTCCCTTGAAATGACAAAACAAATCCATGTCAGGCAATCATTTCACTGGGCAGCCAGTTCATATTTCTATCAATCTCTCAGAACCTGATATTACATTTTGGATTCAGATCTGCCTCCTGGCACTTGGAAATAGACGCCACAAAATTGTTAAGTTGGTTTTTTTTTGTTTGTTTGTTTTGGTTTTTTGTTTTTTTGGGGGGGGTGGGTTGTTTGGTTGTTTGTTTGGGGGGTTGTTTTTGCTTTTTAAAGTCTCCATGTATGGGGGTGAGGGGGCTCCATGTAAAGCCATCAATTAAAAGTGCTAACCTGATGTGGTAGCACTTGAAACTTTGTACATCTTTAAGCGTCAGAACTGAGAAACCATGAGCTAAGGCAGATCAAGGGCAAAGTGACCATTTGCACCGTGGGTGGGTGGTTTTAAAGTGCTGCTGATCTCCGTATTTCACAGGGAGACGAACCTTCTGGTAACACTAACACATTATTTAAACCCTTACCTAAAAACCGCCTGAGGACAAAGCAGATTTAAGCAGGGCAGGGAGACCAGTGGCTTGTCTGCATCTTTCTCCGTCTGCCTCTCCTTGTTTCATTACAGCAGGGGCAGCTGGACGCTGAAGACTGGAGCAAGGTCCTCCTGGTGCTACTGTAGCCACCCAGCCAGTAGTATCATGCCCTCTCCTCAGCAGTACAGTGTCCTGACACTTCAACCTCAGAGTCCCAAGTCACAGTCTCTGAGTTTTACTTTCTCTATTAATTTTTACTTTCTACCAATACAATTTCCCCCTATGAATAATAAAAATTTATAGAAATTTTTCTATGGCAGGAAACCATGTGCTCTTGCTCTGTTTCATTTTTCCTGTGCAAATGAAAATCAATTTTTACTTTTCACATGAATATGGTTTTATCCTCAGTGCTTCTTAAAATCCAGTTCCATTATATCAGTAAATTTGACACATCAATATTAATACACTGATTGCAAAATGCTTTTGTCTCTACCTGCTCCATTGTATGGAATATCATGTTATTTATCCAAAAGGCTGTTGTTGCCCTTGATAGTTAATGGTGTAGTAAGACATGCTTGTGTTGTAGATTTAACTGGCTCCTGCTCTTAACTGCTCCCCATCCGCCACTACAGCCCTTCCCAACTCAGTTCTGGAATTCTATTCTACCTGCACAGGCTGAACGCATCCTAGACAAAAATCCAACACACCTTCATAATAAAAGTACGGGAGAGATTTGGGATACACGGGACATACCTCAACATAATAAAGGCAATTTACAGCAAGTTCACAGCCAGCATCACTGTACCCAAAAAGAAATTCAAAGCATTTCTACTAAAATCAGGAATAAGACCATGCTGTCTGTTCTCTCCATATATATTTGATATGATATTTCAACTATTAGCTAGAGCAATAAGACAATTGAAGGAGATCGAAAGGGCATATATAGGAAGGGAAGAAGTCCAAGTATCTTTATTTGCAGATGACATGATTGTATACATAAGTGACCCTAAAAAAATTCACCAGAAAACTTAGTAGAGCTGATAAACACTTTCAGCAAAACAGCAGGACACAAAAGCAATCAATACACAAAAATCAATGGCCTTCCTATATACAAATGACGAATGAATTGAGAAAGAACCCAGGGAAACAACATTCACAATTGTCTCAAAAATAATAAAAATATTTTTGGGTAATTCTAGCCAAGAAAAGTGAAAGATTTGATTAATAATAATATAAAATAATAATATAAAAAACTGAAGACAGTAAAGAAAGAAATTGAAGAAGATATCTTCATGGGCTGTTAAGATTGATATATTAAAAATGGTCAGTATACTAAAAGCAACCTACAGATTCAATGCAATCCCCAAGAAGAACCCAATTCTTCTTTTTTCTTTTATTGGATTTTTTTATTTACATTTCAAATGTTATTCCCTTTCCCTGTTACTTCTATAAGGGTGTTCCCCTCCCCATCCATCCTCTCTTATCGTCCCCTCCACATTCCCCTACTACAAGGGCTTCTCCTTCTATTAGTACCCAACAAAGCCATCCTCTGCTGCATATGCAGCTGGAGCCATGAGTTAGTCGATGTATATAGTCTTTGGGTAGTGGTTTAGTCCCTGGGAGCTCTGGTTGGTTGGCATTGTTGTTCATATGGGGTCTCAAGCCCCTTCAGCTCTTTCAATCCTTTCTCTAATTCTTCCAACAGGGATCCTGTTTTCAGTTCAGTGGTTTGCTGCTGGCATTTGCCTCTGTATTTGACATGCTCCGGCTGTGTCTCTCAGGAGACATCTATATCTGGCTCCTGTCAGCATGCACTTTTTAGCTTCATCAATCTTATCTAGTTCTGGTGGAGATATATATATATATATATACACCCTTATAGAAGTAACAGGGAAAGGGAATAACATTTGAAATGTAAATAAAAAAATCCAATAAAAGAAAAAAGAAGAATTGGGTTCTTCTTGGGGATTGCATTGAATCTGTAGGTTGCTTTTAGTATACTGACCATTTTTAATATATCAATCTTAACAGCCCATGAAGATATCTTCTTCAATTTCTTTCTTTACTGTCTTCAGTTTTTTATATTATTATTTTATATTATTATTAATCAAATCTTTCACTTTTCTTGGCTAGAATTACCCAAATATATATATATATGGGCCCCATGTGGGGCAGGCTCTGGATGACCATTCCTTCAGTTTCTGCTCTAAACTTTGCCTCCCTATGCCCTCCTATGGATATTTTTGTTCCCCTTTTAAGAAGGAGTGGGAAATCCCCATTTTGGTCATCTTTCTTCTTGGGCTTCATGTGGTCTATGGATTATATCTTGGGTAATTCGAGCTTTAGGGCTAATATCCACTTATCAATGAGTGCATACCATGTGTGTTTTTCTGTGATTGGGTTACCTCACTCGGGATGATATTTTCTAGTTCAATCCACTTGTCTATGGATTTCATGAAGTCATTGTTTTTGATAGCTGAGTAGTACTCCATTATGTAGATGTACCACATTTTCTGTATCCATTCGTCTGTTGAAGAACATCTGGGTTCTTTCCAGCTTCTGGCTATTATAAGCTGCTATGAACATAATGGAGCATGTGTCTTTGTTGTAAGTTGCACATCTTTTGGGTATATGCCCAGGAGAGGTATAGCTGGGTCCTCAGGTAGTGCAATGTCCAATTTTCTAAGGAACCTCCAGACTCATTTCCAGAGTGATTGTACCAGCTTGCAATCCCACCAACAATGGAGGAGTGTTCCTCTTTCTCCACATCCTTGCCAGCATCTGTTGTCACCTGAGTTTTTGACCTTAGCCATTCTCACTGGTGTGAGGTAGAATCTCAGGGTTGTTTTGATTTGCATTTCCCTGATGACTAAGGATTTGAACATTTCTTTAGGTACTTCTCAGCCATTTGATATTCCTCAGCTGAGAATTCTTTGTTTAGCTCTGAACCCCATTTTTAATAGGGTTATTTGGCTCTCTGCAGTCTAACTTCTTGAGTTCTTTGCATATACCAGATATTAGCCCTCTATCAGATGTGGGATTTATAAAGATATTTTCCCAATCTGTTGGCTGCTATTTTGTCCTAATGACAGTGTCCTTTGCCTTACAGAAGCTTTGCAGTTTTATGAGATCCCATTTGTTGATTCTTGATCTTAGAGCATAAGCCATTTGTGTTTTGTTCAGGAAATTTTCCCCAGTGCCCATATGATTGAGACTCTTCCCCACCTTTTCTTCTATTAGTTTGGGTGTATCTGGTTTGATACCCAACGATTCTTTACAGAACTTGAAAGGACAATTCTCAGTTTCATATGGAAATACAAAAACAAAAAACAAAAACCAAAAACAAAAACAAAAACCCAAGATACTAAAATAATCCTAAATAAGAACTGCTGGAGGTGTCACTATTCCTAGTTACAAGCCGTACTACAGAGATATAGTAATAAAAAAGAACATTGTGGTATTGGCATAGAAACAGATTTGTTGATCAATGGAACTCAATTTAAGAGCCCAAAATAAGTTCAAATCTATGGACACCTGTTTTTTGATAAAGAAGCCAAAAATATATACTGACAAAAAAAAAAGTTTCTTCAACAAATGGTATTGGTCAAATTGGCTGGCTGCATGTAGAGGAATGCAAATAGATTCGCTGTTATCAGCCTGCCCAAAATTCAACTCCAAATGAATCAAAGAGCTCAACATAAAACCAGATAGCCTGAAGCTGACGGGAGAGGAAGTGAGGGACGGTGCGGAACGCAGCAGCACACAGCTTTCTGAACGGAACCAATAGCCTGGGCACTAAAAATAAACTAATAAAATAAAAATAAACTCCTAAAACCAAAAAGGTGCTGTGTGGCAAAGGACGCCATCTGACAAAGCAGCACACGGGCTACAGAACGGGAAACCGTTTTTTAATAACGATACACGTGATAGAGGGACAACGCAAATTACATGAAGACCTCAAATATAAGGAAAAAACCCAAGTAAAAATGGGGTGCATATCTAAACAGAATTTTCAAAAGAGAAGTCACAGATGGCCGAGAAACAAAGAAATGCTCAACATCCTTAAGTCACGGGGGGAAATACGAATCAAAACTGCTTTGAGATTTCATCTGACACCAGTCAGAACGGCCAAGATCAAAAACACAAGTGAGAGCTCTGACAGCTCCTGCTGGCACGTGGGGTAAGGGCAGCACTCGTCCATTGTTGGTGGGAGGGCAAACCTATACAGCCACAACGGAAGTCAATGCTGAGCTCCCAGGAGCTGGGTACAAACGTATGTCTTAGGCGTATACCCAAAGGACACTTCATCCCACGACAGAGCATTTGATAACCATGTTCATAACAGCCGGAATCAGAAACAGCCTGGATGTCCATCAATGAATGAATGGATAAAGAAAATGTTGCACATTTACACAGTAAGGGCCGTGGGATGGAGAGAGAACGGATTGCCCTAAGATGGCGGAGTAGACAGTTATGGACGGGCGAGGGTGGGGAAGGAATGGGAGGATCAAACAGTAAGGGTGGGGGAAGAGGGGTCAAAAAGGGGATACAGAAAAGGGCAGATAAAACTCACAGCTATTTGAGAAGTCGAACGGAACCAATGTAGTAGACGCTTTCTAAAATATATATACACGTATAAAGGCTCCCTAAATGAAATGGCCTAATAACAGAGGAGATGGGGCCCCAACTGGATAGCTCCACATGAACTTTCTACTACAGGACATGAGTCATGCCAGGGCTAGTAGTTGCTCTCTACAAGGTGAGAGCAAGGCCCCATTGCTGAACTCAGCACCTACATAACTCATTAAACATGGAGAAGTGGAGCTGGTGCCTGGCTACAGCCTTCGGCCCTACTGACTAGTGTTCGTGGTACAGGGAGGTACTCTGCACACTATCAAAGGAGAAAGGTCAACGCCAACCCAGCCACACACCCTTTAACCTACAGTGGTGACCTGCCTGCAAGGGGTGCTAGTGCAGTTGTGGAACAAAACTTGTGGGAGAATCCAACCAGTATATAAGGGGATTTAAGGCCACTCTATGAGATGGAGTCCATCGCCATCGTTGCCTGGATAACCCGGGACCTGAGATCAGATAAGCCAGGGACCTAAGGCAAAATCAACCACTACTGTCCTGCCAAAGCAGCAGTCCTCGACATGCGATGGCGACCTCTGTGGGGCAGCAGATATCCTGCATACGAATATTTACAGTATAATTCATAACAGTAGCAAAACCACAGTCATAAAATAGCAATGAAATAACTTTATGTTCGGGGTCACCACAACGTAAGGAACTGTCTCAAAGGGCATTGGTGTTGGGAAGGCTAAGAACCACTGTGCTAAAGGAATACAGCAATAAAATGGCTCCTAGCAACGTTCTGCTAGGCTCATGGGTCAGTGCCTAGCCCACTGGGAACCCTCAGTCCTAAGGGGTAGGACGTCTCCATCAAATCCCTCCCCTCAGGGCTCAGAAGAGGAGGCAGAGAGAGTGTTAGAGCCAGAGGGCATAGAGGATACAGAGGGGAAAACCTCTAGACCCGGCAGGATGCATGTTTTGTGTCCGTTTGGTTTATCATGTTATTTAGTGCCAGACTCTCTTACTTCCTCCACTGACCTGCGTAGAGGCTAGATTCAGGTTCAGCACTGAGGTCACTCACCACCACTGTGGGGTGTGATTTTAGAGCCAATGGAGGTTTTGTTTGCTTATTTTTAAGTAAAATCAAGTGTCTGAGAAAAAGTTCTGAGAAAATGAAAATGGTTTTACTTGTCTACTTTGCGTGTATGTATTCGTGCACGGTTGTATTTGTGCATTCATGTATGTGCATATGTGCATGTATGTGTGCATGTGTGCATGTGTGCTGTATGTGTGCGTGTGTGTATAGTGTACTGTATGTCTGTTCCCCTGAGATTTAGGAAGGTTAGGGGAGCGGGCAATGGTCCCTCCAGCAGACAGTGGCAGCCTAGGAAAAGGTCTTCAGTTCCCAGGAGCACAATGGCCACATTGCCCAGAGTTGCCAGGCTCTCTTTTCGTTTTATAAGATGTCACTGATTCTTTTTGTTCACACATATTTAGTTAGTTACTCGGATGGGGCATGCCTCAGTGCACATCTGGAGGTCAGAGGACAACTGCGAGGGAGCTGGTCCTCTCCTTCTGGTGTGGAACCTGGGGACTGAGCTGACGTTTTCAGGCTTTTCAGAAAGCACCCTCACCCACCAAGTCATCTCGGTGGCCCCAGAGAAATGAGAGATCTACAAGAGCACCTGCAAGCCAACCTCCATGGCTTTGATTAGCAAGTAAAACAAAAATCCCCTAACTCATAATACACAGAAAGTACACTTCAGAAAGGCATCAAGAGAGTCGGAGCTCTGTCTCTTGGTCAAAATAAAAAATTTAATAACCTAGAAATAGGTGAGAATTGCTTAATCTTATATTTACTGGGACACCGGCGTCATCTTTGCTCTCTGGAGAATGCACTGGGTAGCCTGTCTCTCTCTCATAAACCTGGATTCATCTCACCGTCTAGCTCTGGCCAATCATGTTTTTCTTTTATAATAAATGGACCGGTGTGTGTTATATAGGAAGACCCTACCTCGAAAAGGAAATAAAGAAGAAACAAAGGCTTCGTTCTGAGAAACTTGGTGCCTATATTAAAGTCAGACATCACCTGAGGCGAGGCTAAGAAAGGTCTTGTTTTTATGAGGAATCTGTAGATCAGAGGTATCCCCACTCAAGGGTATGGCTTCAAGTTAACACTGCGTGGGATGGCACTGTGTGCAGGCTCAGGACTTCCAGTGACTCCCAAATTTGTCAGAGGCCAGCTCTGCCCTTCCCCGGGTGTCCTGGTAAAGACAGAAGGTATTACCATGCTAGGAAAGTGCAAAGAAAAGCCTCAAATTGTTAAATCCAGGAAAACACAGCCTATAATAAAACCTAAGTGAGCTGAGGTTGCCTCAGACGGAGAAAAACTCTGTGCTAACAACACTACAAACTTGGTGTTTGAAGCATGCAGGATGACAGTCTAATATTTCATATAAATGTTATTTTCCCTGGATTAACAGGGAAAATGTTTAAAGGGCTTCAGACACACAGCTGTGCTCAGCATAAATGCATTCATTATGCACGATGACACTGAAGGGAAAAAAAATAGAGGCTACCTACAGATGTGTACTATTTGCTTGTATGAACTTGTCAAAAATAAAAAAAAAAACATTCAATTGTTAAGTAAATGCGGGATATTATATTCTGAAGCAAGCGATTGCCTAGTGGAAATGAATATCAAACAGAAGGTTCCAGGTTGTCCTAATTATCACAGATGACTCAAGAGACACCGCCCTTTGGTGATCAGGGACGGTCAGGGCCATTGATCAGCCTTGGGGCATGGCCATGAAGCTCTGAGCTGCTTCACTGACTGTAACTTGGCGCCCAAGCAGCCAAATCCTCAGAAATACCCCGCGAGCCTGCCAAGTATATTCCCATGGTCTGATGGTGGAATCTAACTGATAAACAGTGGAGATGATTTACTCGGGGAGCACTCACAGCATCATTTACATCAACCCAAGGCTCTGCGTGATTTAAACTGTGCCAAAGAGTGTGCAGACTCACGTTACTGGGCATCCAGATCCATCCTCAATTCTGAGAGAGATGCGGAATAGGGAAACTCAACAATCTGTGACAGTTACTGTTCAGAACGACGAAACGGTAATTTCATTATGAAGGTTAAGAGTTTTTGTAACAGATGTCACATCTTACTGTTATTTCTTATAATAATCACAATTTACATAAGCAAATAAAACAAAGGCATTTGTCCTACTGACAATAAGCTTAATTTTCAGAATCTCTAGCTATTTTTAATACCTAGATACAATTAATTTTTAAAGAAATATGTGAGACAATTCAAGAAATTCCTGCGACAATGACCTAAAACCAAAGTTAAAGATGTAAATTAAGAGCTGAACCAATGTAGCCTAATCCTTTGGGCATCAGCTAGTTAAAAAGCAATAACTTGGGCTGGAGAGATGGCTCAGAGGTTAAGAGCACTGTCTGCTCTTCCAGAGGTCATGAGTTCAATTCCCAGCAACCACATGGTGGCTCACAACCATCTGTAATGGGATCTGATGCCCTCTTCTGGCCTGCACGTGTACATGCAGGTGGAACTCTGTGTACATAATAAATAAATCTTAAAAAAAAATTCTTTAAAAAAAGCAATAACTTCTTTACATGAGCGGTAGAAGGCTTTCTTCTTCAGCGGTGTATTAAAACTTTTAAAATTGGGCTGGAGAGATGGCTCAGCAGTTAAGAGCACTGACTGCTCTTCCAGAGGTCCTGAGTTCAATTGCCAGCAACCATATGGTGGCTCACAACCATCTGTAATGAGATCTGGTGCCCTCTTCTGGTGTGTCAGAAGACAGCTACAGTGTACTCATTAATAAAATAAATCTTTAAAAAAAAACTTAATAGATTGGTATTCAAATTATTAAAAAAAATATTGGAATTGGCATAGAGATGTGAGGAAAACATCAGTTTCAAATTCCCCATCACCTGGGCCCTCTTACCATAACTACAATTTCCGAGGTGGTCGAAACCCACCAGGATAGGAAACAATTGCCCCCGGGGAACTACAGGCCTCCTTGACTTCTCTCGGTCAGAACAACTATGCAGACTCAGACCCGCTCATGCTTGCTTGTGACAGACACGAGCTTTAATGGCCCCAGCCACAGGCTCAGGAGCAGCCTGAGGATTCTCAGCCCAGCGAATGGCAGCACCCTGGCACATGAGTGCTATGGGCACACAGTAAATGCTTCTCACTCCCTGTGACCAGGAGAGACCCAGGGGCTGGTGATCAGTAGTTATGAGCACTTACTTGTTCCTACGTTTGGTTCCCATGTACGCTGGCTCACAACTCCTAACTACAGTCCAAGGGATGTGCTCCCTTCTTCTGGCTGCTGTGGATAGCTGCATGCATGTGGCATTCATTCACATAAACAAATATAAAATAATAAAATAATAAAAAAACAAAAATGGCCTACATATTATAACATATCTGTATGGTGATAAAAGTGCATCCTATGTTTATAGTCAGAACCAAACGTCCAAATTAGGTTCTCTCCAGACAAATCTTCAGACCTACTATGCACACACTCCAAAGAAGAGGTGAACAGCCACAGTGCACAGAAGGTAGAGCCCAGTAATTTAAGAAAGGGGAGACAAATAAATGGCATCATTTAATTACAGACATCACTCTTTGATAACTCATTACTAATCTAGAAAGTTGCAAAGTATTTTTGCAGCAATCCTGTGTACAGGCTCAGTGCGCCCTCCTCGTCCCCACTTAGGAAGTGTCAGTTTCCCAGACTGGCTTCCTGCCTTCCCATCACTCCCATCGACAGCCTCCTCAACACAACAGCCTCCCGCCAGCGCATCTGTCCTGACTGTGCCGAGGGCTGCCAGCTGTGCGCTCATCAGACGCCCGGCCTCACGGCTGCTGTGAAAGTTAAGTTTATTTCCAACATTCATTTATAACCTTCCGTCCGTCCACATTCCAAATGTAAATGTTTAATTAACTGTCCCCTTCTCTACTGCCAATATAATTACCCTGATTGCATGTGTGCTCCAAGGTACTCAAGGTTATCTTTGAAACACATTAGTGTATATCTTTGAAATCACATTACACACGGCTTTTTAAAAAGCACAGTTAAAAAAAAAAAAGTCATGAGAAGTCACCAGTAACTTCCACACTCACTTTTCTTTTAAAGATTTTAAAGATAAAGGATCATTCCATTTTTTAAAGTACCCCTATAGTAATAAAATAAGCAATGTACTCGGTAGGAAAAGAAAAACTTAGAAGGAATCAGTGTCATGAGTGGTTAGAGCTAAAGAAATTACATAAACTGTATATCATATTAAACGAAATGTAGTTTGGTACGGTATGTGCATGTGAATGCACAAGCCAGACGGGCCAAACTTGACCTATCCTACCTGACCACCTCATCCTCGTTTTGTATACACCCAGCACCTGCCAGGAAGCTTGTGCGTGGCGAAGGTATCAAGGATTTTCCATCCACCCTGACTCTTTCCCAGGTGGGAAAAGAGTGACCCTTTCAGGTGACCCTTTCCCAGCCCTGACTTAATTGGTTTGCCTGTTTCCTGAATGTCCAAGCAGGTTGAGCAGTGGTGTGGGAGGTTGTAATTCAAGAGGCTGGGAGGGTTTTAAACAGGGAGGGCTGACTGCTAAAAGCATGAGACCACTTGGGGAGTCAACGTAATAGTCTCTTTGACAGGAGCTGGAGCCCGAGGTCAAAAGAAAGGCTCTGCTCTAACTAAAGGTGTGCAAACAATTATCACAATCTAATTCAGGTGGAAGAGAGAGGAGTTCATGCTCTGGCCATCAGCTTGAGGGCAGTGTAAAAATAATGCCATGCTTAGGCCTTTGCCGACAGTTAAAAATGCTCTTGCCAGGTTAGCTTCGAGGACAAAAGCAGGACTCCTGAGCTAAGCCTGGCTAGCTAGTGCCACCATTACACTGTGCCAGGCCGGCTTTCTTGCATGGGTGCTAGGAACCTCCTGCTTGCACATGACTGACTGAGCCATCTCCCCAGGACCTGCTCGTCTGCTTCTAAAGTGAATGGTTGACAAAAACGTGGCCCCTACATTTAGGAGTGGGGGAAAAGAAGTCCACCATAAATTAATCACACTTAGTGTTTCAACCTTTGTGCTTGCTCATATGGAGAAGGGGTGGTCTCAAAAAAAAAAAAAAAGGTAGCAATTCTTTGTGTGGGTAATTATATTTAACATCAGGTGGTTGGCTGATGAGCCTGTCCATCACCCCAGGGATAAGCCTTTACTGCCTCGCAAATACCTTCAGCTGATTGGCCTGCTTGGGACTTCTATTACATTTCTAGCCACAGATTCTCTTTTGCCTCCACCCACCATTAACCCTGTGGAGGTGGGCCAGTACCCTGCAACACTTTAACCACCCACGTTCTCCTTGATTAGGAAAACGAACTTAACTCCCGATGCATGTTCCAAACTCCCTGAAAATAGCTGTTTGTGGGGGGAAATGCTTGCTATCACAGAACAGAGTTAAAGCAAATGTGGGTAATTTTAATTAGATCAGGTACCCTTTATACCTTTTTAATATAAGTTATAATACTCTATTTTAAAAATTAAATTTAAACTGAAATTTTTGTCTTTGGGTGCAAATACTAGTGAGTAAAAAACGTTCAGAAACACTGTATTTTTTTTTTTAAATGGGAAAACAGTCTCAGTTAGGCCTAACCTACAAGATCAGTATTTACATCCAGAGTGAGCAGGTGACCCGCCTTAAACTTACACCGTGAGTGACGATATTCCCGGGTTGCTTTGGTTTGGAGCATTTTGCCATCAGATTGAGTGTCCCTGCAGAGCAGCTCTGGCAATATGCAGATGATGCTGGCCTGCCACAGCCTGGTAACTGGAAAGATGGCTGCAGAGGATCAGCAGGGAAGGCAAGGAAGCTCCAGGCACAGGAAGTTCAAAGCACATTTAGTCCTTTGACCAAAAACACCTTGCACATCCTCAGCAATGTAGCCTTTCAGAGGGATACTGTTAGTGAGTGATGCCAGCTGGAGGTGCCAGGACCAGCTCGATGTCAGGGAGGCTGACTGGTCACCCAGCACACACAGCCTTGGTCTCCTGCCTTTACTTTCTCCTGCAGGACCAGGCCAGCAAGTTTCTCTGGCATCCACTAAGCACATATGGCAGGGCCTAGTAGAGATACTATTAGATACTTAATAGAGATACTATTAGATACTTAATAGAGATACTATTAGATACGTAGTAGAGATAGTATTAGATACTTAGTAGAGATACTATTAGATACTTAGTAGAGATACTATTAGATACTTAGTAGAGATACTATAAGATACTTAGTAGAGATACTATAAGATACTTAGTAGAGATACTACTAGATACTTAATAGAGATACTACTAGGTACTTAATAGAGATACTACTAGGTACTTAGTAGAGATACTATTAGATAATAGAGATACTATTAGGTACTTAGTAGAGATACTATTAGATACTTAATAGAGATACTATTAGATACGTAGTAGAGATACTATTAGATACGTAGTAGAGATAGTAGAGATACTATTCTATAATGTTTGAGCTCAGAGATTCCCAGAAAACCTCTCAATCTATTGTGGGTCCAAGCTCAGACTATTAGAAAAAAAATCTAAAACTAACCACAGACGAAAGCTGGCTGACTCATGGCAAAATCTGGGGGCAGGAGGAATTACTTTTTGGCATTGCCTTCTTCTCTAACAGTGTCCGTCCCCTTTCCTGTGGGGAGTGTATTCTTTGTGGCATGAGGTCTCCTCCCTTTAGGACTCCATGGAAACTCTTCTGGACTCTAGAATTAATGCCAATTAATCTCCCCTAAAATTCAGATTAAAACTAATTTCCATTCCTAGTTACATTATTTCTGCTTTTGAATTTTTTTCCAATTGGTTTAAGCTGTCCTGGGGCTCACTGACCAGTCTAGCCCAACTGGTATATTTCAAACCAATGAGAGGTTCTGTCTCCAAGGAGGTGGGCCCCATTTCTAAGGCTATTATTACCCAAGGCCTCCATATGCATGGACACAAAAGTGCATTTTCACTCCATATACACACACAGACACACATGCACACAAGCTATAGCGGTTTAATTGAGAATGACCCCAAAAGACTTATATATTTAAATGCTTGGTCCCAAGTGAATTAGGAGGTGTGGCCTTGTTGGAGGAGGTATGTTACTGGGAGGTGGGGAGCTCTGAGGTTTCAAAAGCTGACATCATTCCTATGTCCTCTTCTCTGCCTTGTGCTTGTAGATCAAAATGTAAGCTCTCAGCTCCTATGTCAGCGCCATGCTTATCTGTCTGCTGCTATGATCATGAAGTCTAACTCTGTGCAACTGTATGCCCCAAATTAAACACTTTCTTCTATAAATTGCCTTAATAGAAAATAACTAAAGTACATGTATACAGATGCACGCATATACACATATTTTTTAATTCTTAAACTATATTCTACCAAACAGTAGTGATATAAAATGACTAGTAAAAACAGGACTTTGCTGATCATGTGCATTTGAAAAATGATTCTGAAAATGACTATATAATTGCTCGATATGTTCCACACAAGGTGATCCGCCAGCTCTGTGAACTCACAAAGACTCAAAAACCATGTCCAGGAACAATGTTTACACTTAGAGGTTTTAAGAACCTCTCTGTGGTTCTTCGACTCTCTTCTTTCTGCAGAAGACAAAGTTCCAGCTTAAGGGAGCTTGGCCACGTGTACATGTGCTCGTAAAGACGTACGTTAAGATGTGCTAAGTCAAGTTGTGCTATGTAACCACGGCGCGGAGGAGCACAGCCACCTTGACCCATGCAAAGGAGCCTGTTGTGACATGTGACATTCAATGAATGGCAGACTGTCAAGTCCTGAGAGTCAGGTTAACTTTATTTAATACATCAGTGTTGACGTCTGCTCTGTCATGTAATTCTTGAAACTCTGAAGACATTCTGAGGGACATTTTTCAGAAAAATGCTAACAGTTCCTTTGAATCTCCACTCCACTCTTGCAAGTACCATTAGGTTAACTGTGTCTTTTCTCTCTAAGTCAATCAGGACCAACAGGAGCCAATGAAGTCGGGAGTTAGCTCTCCACCAGCCCTAAGTGTTTCCGTGGTGATCAGGCTCCGCCTGCTTTAAGTTACTCCCCACTGTGTAAAACAGTGATTTTTCAGCCCAGAGTGACTATTTTCCAAGCAGCATCTTACAGACACCAACACCTATCCAGTACCATCCTCTCTCTGATAAACAACATGGTCCTAAAAGTAAACAGGCATCACAAGCCTACTTAAAGTGAAGTAGATTGGAACCATATAAGCACATGGACATACATACTAAAACCTTATCAGAAAAACAAGTCAGGAACTTATCAAACACACCAGACCCTCACCCAGACCTCATAAGATCTAAGGCTGAGGCTCGACTCGTTGGCAGTGACTGGCAAAGAACTCCCAGCCGTCCTCGGGGGCACACCGCAGCTCAATCCCACAATGCTGTTCACTGCAGCCCGTCTCCCATCCAGACCAGTCCCGCTCTTCGCTTGCAGTCTCCCGGTCCTACATCTCATCCTTGCAGCTCAACTTGCCCTGAAACCCAGTTCACACATGACTCTACACTCTAGCTCGTTGTTTCCAATCAGATTCATCAGTCTAATCACTGAGGTGACCCTCTCTACCTCTGTATCTGCTCCCTGCTTCCGCCCCCAATAAGGCCTCTATGAACTCCTTGAACTCTTTCTGTCATCTTTAACTCCCATATCTATTTCCATAACCTACATCTATAGATATAGGATGCACAGATATAATTGAAATGTCTGACTAAAGTGTTAATGTTAATTAAGATGGGATTAAAACCCATTTTCCAACGGCCAGCTGCCAAGGGAAGTTGACATCACGTGACAAGCTACAACCAGTGAAACCTGAAACGCCTGAGGATTTGTTGCTGTTCGATAAATTCTGCCATTGTAGAAACAGACAAGCTTATCTGGCTGATTCTGGCACAGCAAGCTCTCAACGGTTTCTGGATTCTTAAAGATGTTCAAAGTACAAAGGGGTATAAAGTTTACATTCTGGTAGGCCCATCTGACACTAGACTTCATTGAACGTTTAGAGTTAAAATGCCACCAAGACAAAAGAGGATTCGTTTGAATATTGTGACGTAAAAGTGACTCAAAACTAAGAACTATACATAGTTAAGCCATTAGCACTGGTTTCAAGGATTCACAAGGAGTTTGTGCTGGACTGGGTGCTTCCAGTAAAGCTTAGTAAAGCTGTCTGATCTGAGAATCTCAGGAATGGGCCACTCACCCCTGTTCCACAGACGGTTATAAGACAGCTTGTATCTGGTCTTCTGGAAACTGGGTGGAGGCTATGGGAGACAGACTCTAGACTTCTAGAACATTTTCCTCTTCCTCTGCTACAGTCCTATGAAGCTTACCCATCCGGTCTGCCATAACAGAAAATCTACCCTTATCCACGAATCACACAACTGTGGCTGTAGGGGCTTCCTCCCTTTCTGAAGTTGGTACGCCTGGGAGGCGTCTCCTCCTTGGCCCTCCACACTCTCCTTGCCTTCTTCCTCTGCAGTGAGAATCTGGAATGACCCTCATCTTTCACCCACGGGTTTGCTTCCTACCCAGAGGTCTCTCATTCAGATTTTGCTATCCGCGTTGCTTCTGAGCAGACTTGCACATAACTTAGTATCTATAATAATTCTCCATCCTAGTTTCACTAAGGACGCCACGTACATACTGGCATGGCAGCACACATCTCTAACTCTAGCACTGGGTGGGGCAGAGTTCCTTAAAGTGTAAAGCCAGCCTGGTCTACTCAGTGATTCCCAGTCAGTCAGGAATACCAATGAGATCCTGTGTTAAAACCACAAAAAGATATTGTGTGCTCTGTTTCCCCATTGGTGTCACAGTTGTGTCTATTGTCAGGTTTCTAAACTGCCACCACCTTTCTAGAAGAACCTGAAGACGTTCCCTCTGCCACTGTCCTTCTGGACATACAAGGAAACCAGCTGGAGACTCAAACCAAAATGAAAACCTCTCTATAAAATGATCTCAGACTATTTGCCAAATGCCATGTAGAGATTTCAGAACAGGAGCAAAGAATGCTTGCCCCATTGCACAACCCAGAAGACACCAAGTGATTTTTCCTTGGGTTATAAAACAAGACAATTCATATTTCTTCAACTTTACTACATAGATTTCCCCTCAAAGAGTAGTTGTTTTAGTGTCCTTTTTATAAGTGGTTTACAGAGTCAACATTGGCCTGGGGCTGGACCTTGGTGGGTTGAGTGCTTTCCCAGTGTGCACGCCCTCTATCCTTGAGGCTAGTGAGATATTTTACCTTCCTAAACACACTGTCACAGCTCAGACTTTGAACTTGCCTTTAACGTTAGTGTGGATAATAGTTTTTCAGGTCATTTAAAGATGAAGACTACAGGAAAGAAGGAAACTGAACCTTGAGGGCAGTGTACTGTCTGTCTATCCTGCTGCCTTAGGAAGTTGTCTCTGCTAATCTACAGTTCTTCTATACCTAGCAGGCTACTTTAAAACACAGTCATTGATCCAAACAATAGAACCACCAGTGTCTTGGGGATGCTTCAGTCTAACACCCAAAATTATTTACAAATGTCCTTCTAGCATGTCAAGTCATGGTCTAAAGCCAGTCTGGTCTACTCAGTGATTCCCAATCACTTCCTTGTATAAAAGACATGGCCTGGTGAGGTGGCTCAAGGCCACTTGCAGCCAAGCCTGATGACCTGAGTTTGCTACCTGAAACCCATGTGGTAGAAAGACAGGGCAGACTCCCAAAAGTCCTCAGACCTTCGTGTGTGTGTGTGTGTGTGTGTGTGTGTGTGTGTGTGTGTGTGTGTATACCAGGACATGTTCATGTACTCACACACTCACACACACACACACACACACACACACACACACACACACACACAAGTATAATAATAAACCATTTTAAATAAAGCCTTGGTAGGTTTCTCCTAGACACTAAGCATGCTCCAAGGTGACGGGAAGCCTAGATTCTCTGAAACTGGTAGCTTCCCTCACTCCTGACTTACTGTAGGCCCTGACCTGCCCATAACCACTTCTTATTGAACTCAGTCACCAGGGCCATCTTCCATTGGAACCCATAGCTGAGTCAGTATCCTCGATGTGCCAAGGAGTGTTGACTGCATCTAGGGATGAGGTCAGCTCTGTTCACGCATCCATCAGAAAAACCACTGGCTAAAAGAACGCTGGGAACATTAAAAGCCACAGTAAATGCTGTGCAAAGCAACCTACCAAACTTCATTACAGTTCTCTAGTGATGGTGCACATTCTAAATTTCATGTCTTTCTTACACTGTTAGAGCGTCCTCGTATACCTATGCTGAAATCATTGGTACGCTTTACGTAGCTGACTTAAGCATTCCTCTACCATAGTCCTCATTTCTAACCTTTCTCTGGTATTGCAGACGTTTGCATGGACACCTTCACATTTATATTTCACTTTACATGTGTGAGTGTTCTGTCTGCATGTATGGATGTGTGCCAAGTGTACGCCTGGTATCTCTGGAGGTCAGAAGAGGACATCGCATCTCCCGGAACTGGAGTTTCAGATGGCTGTGAGCCTCCATGTGTACTAGGGACTGAACCAGGGTCCTCTGCAAGAGCAACAAATCTCTCCAGCCTCAATAAGGCACCTTTTGGGCACTGTTTTTCAATGCTGGGAACATGGTTGAGAACTTAAAGGGCTGGTCCAATTCTACAAGTCCCCTATTTAGAATCTTTGCTGTCCCTGCACCAAGAACTGACCTAACAGATATTGTCCTCAAATACAGTGATTGGAACTACAGGTACTCCATATTCTAAAAGTCAGTCTGGGGTACTGTTAGAGTACCAGACTGCAGGTTCTGTGCCAAAACTTCGTTCTCTAAGATGATGGCAACCTCCCAAAGGGACTGAGCGTGGATGCTCATTGCCACGATGCTCAGAGAGCAAAGAGTTGGAAAGCAAGCCACTTGCCAGGGACGGGTGGCTAAGCTACCACAAACGGAATGGGATATAAAATTTTATTTGTGGTCAGGTGTGGTCATACAGCTCAATCCTGATGCTCAAGAGACTCAAGCAGGATCTCGAGTTTGAGGCTAGCCTGGGCTAATGAAGCCCTGCTGCATAACGAACAGTTTCATTATATTCATCATATATACATACACACACATTATATATACATATATTATATATTTCGTCATGTAATTTTGAACTGTCTACATTGCACAATTACAGTTAAAATACCCTTTAAAATAACACCCAAAGTATCTGAAGTGACTTGCAACTATCTCACTCTACTTCTCCACCTGAATAACACTGGAAGTTAGGGATTCAAGCCCAGGAGAGTTCGTTTAGGTCCACGTCACTGGATTACAGGACACCCAGGAGGCTGCTGACATATCGTTTCCTTACTGCCCAGGGAGGAGTTTCCAATGGAAAGCAGTAGGCCAGTCAGCCTCGAGTGAGTGGATAGAAAGTGCACATGGACTCTAAACAGGCAGTCAGAAGCCACGCCTTTCATGTAAGTTTTCAGTTCTTTGTGGCTACCCACACTTTAAAAGTATTAAGTAGAAAATTCGAGAAATAACTTCCTTGGTGATATAGACCCATAATTCTGGAAGGTGAAGGAGGAGGAGGAGGAGGAAGAGCACCTCCTTGAAGGCCACTTAGGGAGTGAGCAACTTAGGGAGGACTCAACATAGAAGAAAGCTGACAGTGGGCACTAGAACTCGCTGAAAGGTATCCCGGAGATAGAAAATGCACCAGTCTTAAATTATGCACCCTTCTGACCACCGTGATACCCTCTGCTATCCTGCCCACCCAGGATGGGAATCGACCCTTGGCCAACACAGCCACAGACCTCCCTGTAGCCACCCAGTCTCCACACCCAATATCAAACCAGCTGTCACAGCATCGCAGAATTCAAATCATTCTTACATTTACATAATAAAGGCCCCAAGCGCATAGTGACGCTGGCGTTTGATAAACCATGGTACGCTTCTCCGAGTGAACACAAACACACACACACACACACACACACGGGGAAAAGGAACACAGATAGTGGGGTTAGCGGTATCTGTGCTTTACTGGAGGCTTTCTTCCATCGCCTCCACAGAGAACAGAGAGAATACTGTAATTTGTTTTCTGTACATTAAGCCTTCTAATCTAAACAGAATGCAGTCTGGCTTCACGTTTATATCCCATTCAAGCGGAAACTTTCCATTTGATTACCAGTCTAGGTCTAAGCAACCAGTCCCTGGCACTTAATAGCTACCAAATAAATCATGATCTGTAATAGATGTTCCCTGTATTTACAAATGAACTTGGGTGAACGGGAGCTGGCCGGTGAGAGGGAAAAACATGAGACTGAAAAGAAGACAGGTTCTTAGACACAGAGACAGGACTCAGAAACTGAGGGTGTGACCTCACTGAAAGCATTTAAACCTTCTGAGGGCCACATCCCTTCCTCTGGGGGAGAAGAGGGAGAGTCAGTTCTGAGCAAATAACTGCCGAGAAATGCCAGGCAGACAGTCTGAAAGGTTGAATTCCAGAACCTGGGCATTTAAACATCTATTCAGTGAATGTCACTGGGTACTGTCACTGCAAGTTAATATCGTAAAGACAAGCAACATTTATAATAGGGGAATTACCAACATTTATAATAGGGGAATTACCTTCACCACTGGGTTTTTCACTCTGGGATTAAGTGAGACACCACTTGGAAGATGACGATCCATTGAGAGCAAAACAAGAAAGAGTGAGTGAGAAGCGAAAATCTACAGGCTCTGTGGGCTGTCACTCAAGCTGCAAAGACTAGTACTTATGTAGTCATTTCACCTAACAGATTTCTGTAATCATGCCTCATGTGCATGCTAATGAACTGTTCACATAATTATCAACAATATGCAAGATATCTCTTTGAGGGCATCTTTTTTAAGATTTACTTATTATATATATATATATATAAGTACACTATAGCTGTCTTCAGACATCAGAAGAGGGCATCAGATCTCATTACAGATGGTTGTGAGCCACCATGTGGTTGCTGGGATTTGAACTCAGGACCTCTGGAAGAGCAGTCAGTGCTCTTAACCACTGAGCCATCTCTCCAGCCCTTTGAGGGTATCTTTAACATCAGTTCATAGACAGCTCATACGCACAGGATGGATCACTCAAACCCAAGCTTAAAGAACAGAAAAGATTCTGAGAACAGAACATGCTAAACCTGAGGGATGGGAGAGGGAGGGCGCTCTGCTTACTCATAAGCACAGCCTTCAAACTGCAAACCAGCCTTAACCAGAGCAGAGGGAATGCAAGGCAGGGAGTGGACTCTGATCTCTATGCTCACCTCAGAAACTCTGGTATAACAGGGGCCAGCAGGTAACTTAATTTGAGTAAGAAACCCCTGGGCTGAAATGGAAATATCAAAGAAAGGTGTGTGTGTGTGTGTGTGTGTGTGTGTGTGTGTGTGTGTGTGTGTGTGTGTGTGTGTGTGTGTAGGGGTGTACTGGCTGGTTTTGTGTGTCAACTTGACGCAAGCTGGAATTATCACAGAGAAAGAAGCCTCCCTTGAGGAAATGCCTCCATGAGATCCATCTGTAAGGCATTTTCTCAATTAGTGATCAAGCGGGGAGGACCCCTTGTGGGTGGTGCCGTCCCTGGGCTGGTGGTCTTGGGTTCTATAAGAGAGCGGGCTGAGCAAGCCAGGGGAAGCAAGCCAGTAAGAAACATCCCTCCATGGCCTCTGCATCAGCTCCTGCTTCCTGCCTGTGCGAGTTCCTGTCCTGACTTCCTCTGGTGATGAACAGCAATGTGGAAGTGTAAGCTGAATAAACCCTTTCCTCCCCGACGTGCTTCTTGGTCATGATGGTTGTGCAGAATAGAAACCATGACTAAGACAAGGGGTAAAATCACCCAGAGCTAGAGAAAGTTAAAAGATACTTGTCTTAGCTTGTCACTGTTCATAACCTTATGGGGAGAAGCACTGGGAGATAAAGGGTCCCACAGATACTTTCTCACCAGTGCATGGTACCCTCGTTTGAGACCCTGGAGGTGATTGCTGGAAGCATGAGGGTGTCTTTTGGAATCCCCCAAAGATCTACAAAAAGTAGAGCGCAAAGTATCCCTCAGCCTGGGCTTGACCAGAGGACTGCAGTGAGCAGTTGGTGAATAGAGGCCAGCTGGCACAGAAGCTCTGAGAACTGAAGGAGGCAGAAGACCAAGGCAATAAGGCAGACTCTGGCGCCATCTAGAGGCTTCCCCTGGGAGCAGTCGCAAAAGAAGCCAAGGGGATCAGAGGTGTCAGTGTGCACCTAACAGCCATGCAGCAAACAAGGCTCTAACAGCCTCCTAGAAACACTGAGATCTTCAACACCCTTGGATTAGAACTGAATTGACCTAGGATCCCAGAAACAAGAAGGTTAGGGTGCCAAAAACTGTAAAACATCACTTACACCCCCAACCATGCTGCAGCCTGGTGTGCCCTGCAAAACAAGGCCAGAGACACAAACAATCACTCACCTTCTTCCAGAGCATTGGTGCTTTGGACAGCTTCATAAAGGTCAGGTGAGGCTTAAAAGTTCTGCTTTCTCCAGCCAGGATGCCTTTTTCCTGAAATGTCCTTTTTGCAGTCTCTGAAGAAAATAAAAGGAACGCAAAAGTGCTAATGTACTAACACATGGTTATCTTTAGTTATTAAGAGGCTGATTCAAGAGATGACTGACTGCTTTATAAAGATCAAATTACTGTTTCCAATGTGTTTTATGGGTTTTGTGTGTGTGCGTGTGTGCATGTGTGTGTGCATGTATGTGTGTGTGCCTGTGCGCGCATGCATGAGTGTGCGTGCGTGTATGTGTGTGCATGTGTGTGCGTGTGCGTGTGTGTCTGCATGTATGTGCATGTGTGTATGTGTGTGCCTTTGTGTGCATGTGCATGTGCATGTGCATGTGTGGTGTACATGCATGCATGCGTGTGTTTCTGATGTTTTGTATACATTTTTGTTTGTTTTTTTCCGACTTTTTCAGTTAAAAAAAAACCATGAAAAAAGTAGCTATTTGATATTTCCTAGAGACAAAGAGACAAAATACAGTAAGTGTGATAACACACAACAGTTACACTCCTGTGATTGAAGCACACAATATAGTACACAAAACACTGGCAGGTTTGTCACTCACACAATAAAGCCTGTGTTTTCTGGTGAGATGCTGCCTCTCAAAGACCATCTTGGTAGTTTCCTTATGCTGTAAGGAAGGACTGGCTGGCCTGCTGCCTCCTTTCAAATCTAGTATTTCTGACCAAGATGAAGTAAAGAACCTTCCCAACAAAGCACAGGCCTTGGTCCTGTGGGTAAAATGCGAGCATGAGGACCTGAGTTCAGCTTCAGCTCACCCACAGAAGAAGCTGGGCACGCCTAGAACCCGAGCACTGTGGAACAGAGACTGTGCGAGCCAGGCGGGCGAGCTAAAACAAGCTTTAGCAAGATGCCCTGATGAAGCAATAGAATGGAGAGAACTGGAGAGACACCAGACACCCTGCTTTGGCCTCATACTCTGCGTGTGCTCGAGCACAGGCACACGCACGCGCACACGCGCGCACACACACGCACATACACACACACATCCATTATAAAATGTAGGTATAAATTTTTGCAACCTAATTTTAATAAGGGTTCAACCTCTCCTCTAGCCCACCACCCAGCAGAGGCAGTGGAGGAGAAAGTTATCAGGACATGGGGGAAGTGGACCTGTTCAGCAGGAGTTCTCTGGGGGCAAGCTCAATCTTTGTCAGCAGCTCAGTCCCACAGCAAACACCAAACGCGACTCAGCAGCCTGCAGATCAGTCCTCTAGGCAGGCAGACACCAGACAGGAACCAGCAGCTGGAATTCAATCTTGAAGAAACCTGAGGTGATGGCTCAGAAGCAGCCAGGAACCTCATGGGAAGGTCTGGAGTGAGTATCTCTCGATGGAAGCATTACCACAAGCTGAGCTCAACAACGCTGTGTAAGTCGGACCAATACATGCCTGTCGTTAGTAAAGAATAGCGAGGTGGAGCAAACCAAACCAAGGCTCAGTGCTCACCTCCCACTGTCTGTGGGCTATATTTACACTCCTTCATCCAGCGTCCTTTCAAGTGTCTGCTCTATCCAAACACCCTTTCACCTGCGTCTGCTTCAGGAAAACATCCTTCCACGAGTTTGCTTCAGCAAGACATCCTTTCACCTGTGTGCCCCAACAAACCATCATCTGGCATAACTAACTTTCCAAAGAGACTAGAAGTTTCCACCTCAATAAAATGAGAAGCGAACACTGAGAGCCAAGTGTTTTGACTGCTCCAGTTTAAAACCTTGGGTGTACGGGAGAACACCCAGACGGAGCCCAGAAATTTTTCAGGGTGAACAAAAAAAAAGGGAGAGACCAAGAAAACAGAGTTCAGAGAGCAGAGGACTCAGGGGTGAGACCCACACCAAGGCCAAACTCCAGGGATCTGCAAAGCATCCACCAGAATACTTGGTCTAGGGCTGGTACCATGGGACTGAATCAACATAGAGGCAGGAGGCCTGTGAGCCACTCCTGGCCATCTGATTAGATTTCCCCATGTACCTTATTTGATATAATCGAATACAATCAAGTACATCAGAACAAACACTTTTAAATCTACCTGTTTCAGTTTCATCTGATTTTTAACATAACTTCTCTCATTAACTCTCCGGGTCAAAATCGTTGATATTTATTCACAATGCTCCTACATATTTGTCTAATTTCCATTAGAGCGTTTTCTCTGTACGGCGTAATTTCTAGATGTATAGAAAGGGGCAGGGGATGTCCTCGCTCTGAGAGGTATTTCTTAATGACCTCGTTTAGTAGCAGCATAGTGTACTGCTTAGCCTGAGTACTGGATGGCCATTAGACATACGTCACTTTCAAGATAAAGGTCGCCACTGATGTGAAAATTCCATGGCGTTTTCATCCCCACTCCCTCAGAGAAGGGTGCTCATGAGTAATTAGAGAGGCTATCAATTCTTCCTGTAAGACAAATTCCTTCACGCACTGAATTGAAAAATCACCCAACAAATACATCAGGCACCCTTCAAAGGACAACTTGGTGTGTTTTCTAAATAATACGATTGATCTCTCGGATGAGAAGGAAGAGAGTTGCCTGAAGAACAATTCATTTGAAGTATGGTTTTGGGGGCAGCAAGATGTCTCAGTGGACCTGAAGGCTTTTGTGCCCAACTGGAGTTCAAGCCCTGAGACTCACATGGTGGAAAAGTTGCCTTACACACACACACACACACACACACACAAACACACACAAACACACACACACAATCAAATGTGTAAATACGTTTTTATAATACCAAAAGCCCATGCTGAACACTGAAACAATTTAATGAGCAACACTTTGATGACCCTAACAAAAACAGCTTTATCTGTTTTTGTAGATTTTACATATCTACATAGATCTTGCTAAAATGAACTATTTTAAAGTGTGGCAGCAGTAAATTCGTTCTTAAAAATGAAGAAGTCCCTAAACACTGTTTCAAAGTAGACTATCAAGCTGATTTAACAGAATCCTAGATTTCTAATTGCACACCCATTTTTGTAAACCTCGTTTCCCTTACTTATCTCTCAACATTCCCCCAAATTCTGATGCTGTTTATATGACGAACTGTAATTGGGACCCTAGGAATTAGGGTCCCTGATAGAAATACTACAGTGTCAATAAAAGCAGCCCACGCCAGAACCCAAGCATCAGGAAAAGGACTCCTTTCCAGGGGAAGAACTGTCTCTCTGTCGCCCCACAGCTGATGTACTGACAGTACACTACCTAGCTTGTCTGAGGTACTGACATAGTACACTACCTAGCTTGTCTGACATACTAACAAAGTACACTACTTAGCTTGTCTTTTACATTTTCTATATTTTATAACATTGCTGTGTGGAAGTAGATCAGACAGATAAAGATTTTTCTGTCCACAACTTTGAGAAAAACTGTAAAAAAAAAAAAAGCTCATTCTTATACATGTACCCTTAAGTACGTGCATATGTGTGAATAGATACATATATGACCATGTGTACATAATGTCTTTTCCTCTTAATGCAAGCCAATTTCAGGGGCCCACAGCCAAGCTTGATGGCCAGGGGTCTAATTAGCAAAAAAGACAAAACATATGGGAATATTATCTGAAGGTGTCTCCCAACTTATGAGCAACTGTGGAGGAATAAAATGTACAGGGAACAGAGCTTCCAATTTGTCTATGTGAGAATACAGGGTAAAGGCTTCATGTGACATTTTCCTCTCCTTTACCTACACTACTGCACCCTGCCTGTGTTTCCCACCATTTCCCTTCCCCACCTTCCTCCTTCCCTCAGCCTGGTCCTTCTTTTCCACACATAGTCTCCCTTTTGATTTCCAACCACACAGATTCTATTTCTGTGGTGGCCTCAACAAGAACTTCCCCCACAGGCTCATCCATTTCAACAGTTAAGTCCTCAGTTGCTGGCACAGTTTGGGGCAGCTTAGAAGATGTGGCCTCTGTGGAGAAAGCATGCTGCCGGATGGGCCTTTGAGAGCCTAAAGACTTGGCACTCTCTGGTTCCCTTTCTGTGGTACATGTTTGCCATCGAGATGTGAGCTGTCAGCCTCCTGCTTCAGCTACCATGCCATCCGGTGCCCTTTCTCCCTGTCACAAAGGACTCTGGAACCATAAGCCCAAATAAACTCCGTCTGTAAGCTCCCACGTTTACTTACCAGGCCAACAACACCTGATATGGCTACAAGAAACCAGGCCAGTTGGAGGGGCCACAGCCAAAGTAAAGCTGTGGCAGTTTCACTGAGGACGATATTTCTATACCCTTATCAGAAACAGAATATAAAGGCAACTGCCAGGATCGACACGGTTGTCATTTCCGGGACACAAGCTATACAAGGTACAGACGATTACTGTCTAACACCACTTGTCCTGCCAAGCGCCCATGCTTCCTTAACTACTAAGGGAACACACAGAGAAATGCAGAGGCCTGAACACTTCACAACCCAAGAGAGAACACAAGTCTCTCAGGAACTGAAAGGGACATTGTGTGCCAGGAGCCATGGACCCTTACAACATTGCTGTGAGGACCTATGATGCACCCTACAGTGCGGGCCTCCCAAGGCGCTTGGCCAGGCCAACCCCACGGCTCCCTGCAACCCCCCTTTCTATTTTCTAATTTTAGGGTATGCAAGTCAATCTTTAAAGCACACATGGGATAGCCAATTAGAGATAGGGAAATGACAACCACAGCCCTCTGCCAGGTTTTGTGTAGCAATGGAGGAGGGTAATTCATCTACCTTTGAATGCTGACCGGCAGCGTTTCATCGTGCAAGGCCTGAACATTCTACATGATGCCTACTACGTACACTTACTCTCCTCTGTTCCTCCGCCTGCCCTTGAGATCTCTCCCTCAGCTCACAGTTTCCCGTGTCACTCAGCTCCATGTGTCAATCCAGGAGGTTCTCTGTGCCCTTGCAGCCCTTTGCAGAAAGTCCTTACCTACGTGTGAGTCTGGAAATGATTGGTTATTGTCCTCCAGCCCCTCAGAATTTCTGGCATTACTTATGTTCCTTGACCCATTTTGGTCTCGCACAGCCTAACAGAAATACATGTATTTCACACATGGATATCTTGTTTTCCCAACACCAGATAGTGAAGCGGCACTCTTTTTTCCCCAAATGTATGTTTTTGGCACCTTTTCAATCATTAGCTACATGATTTCTTATTTCTTGATCATATTTCCCAGTGGTTCTCAACCTGGCAGTTGTGACCCCTTTGGAGGTGTTGAAGGATCCTTTCATAGGGGTCATATATCAGATATTATGCACATCGGGATTCATAATAGTAACAGGATTACAGTTATGACATAACAAAGAAAATAATTTTACAGTTGGGGGTCACCACGATATGAGGGCCTGTATTAAAGGGTCACAGCATTGAGAAGGTTGAGGACCGCTGCTCTATTCCACTCTACTGAGCCGCCAGTCTGCTCTCTGTGCGAGTCTCGCTGCTTTGGCTACTCTGACACGAGGAAAGTTTAACATCGTATCGCAATGACTCCACCAGTGCTGTTTCCACTGAGAACTGATTTGGCTATTGGGGTTGTGATGGTTTGTATATGCGTGACCCAGGGAGTGGCACTGTTGGGAGGTGTGGCCCTGTTGGAGTAGGTGTGGCCCTGTGGGTGTGGGCTTTAAGATCCTCACCCTAGCTGCCTGGGAGCCAGTGTTCTACTAGCAGCTTTCTGATGAAAATGTAGAACTCTCAGCTCCTCCTGCACCATGCCTGCCTGGATGCTGCCATGCTCCTGCCTTGATGATGAGGAACTGAACCTCTGAACCTGTAAGCCAGCCCCAATTCAATGTTGTCTCTTATGAGAGTTGCCTTGGTCGAACACACATGGTATGCACTCACTGATAAATGAGTATTAGCCCAAAAGCTCAGAATACCCAAGATACAATCCACAGACCACATGAAGCTCACGGAGTTGGAAGACCAAAGAGTGGATGCTTCAGTCCTTCTTAAAGGGGAGACGAAAATATTCACAGGAAGAAATATAGTGACAATATGTGGAGTAGAGACTGAAGGAAAGGTCATTCAGAGACAGCCCTACCCAGGGATCCATCCCATATACAGTCACCAAACCCAGTCAATATTCTGGATGCCAAGAAGTGCATGCTGACAGGAGCCTGATATAGCTGCCTCCTGGGAGGCTCGGCCAGAGCCTGAGAAATAGAGTCAGATGCTCTCAACAACCATAGGACTGAGCACAGGGCCCCCAATGGAGGATCAGAAAAAGGACTGAAGGAGCTGAAGGGGTTTGCAACCTCATAGGAAGAACAACATATTAACCAACCAGAGCTCCCAGAGCTCCCAGGGACTAAACGACCAAAGAGTACACACGGAGGGACCCATAGGTCCAGCCATATATGTAGCAGAGGACGGCTTATTGGGCATCAGTGAGAGGAGAAGCCCTTGATCCTGTGAAGGCTAGATAACCCATGTAGGGGAATGCCAGGGCGGGAAGTGGGAGGGAGTGGGAGCGTGGGTGGGGGACACTCTCACAGAGGCAGGGGGAGGGGGACTCTAGGGGGCAATCTGGAAAGGTAACATCATTTGAAATGTACGTAAATATCATATATATATATATATATATATATATATATATATATAGAGAGAGAGAGAGAGAGAGAGAGAGAGAGAGATAGAGAGTTGCCTTGGTCATGTTGACTCTTCACAGCTGAGAAACCCTAACTTCTGAGCTTTTGTGATTTTTCAGGGTTTTTTCCTAGTTCTGTAAAGCATGTCTCTGGAATTTCACTGAGGATCATGTTGAATCTGGGGATCACCTTTGGTTTTTAAAAAGCCATTTTTATCATTTTAATTTTGTGATCTATGAGCAGGAGAAGTCTTTGGATTTCCTATTATCTTCATTCCCTGGTTAGGTTTAGTCCTAGGTTGGGGGATTGGGGTTTATTTTGTTGTTGTTTTTACTGTGGATTGACTGTGTGAAGTTATTTATAACGGGGTTTCCCCTGACTTCTTTCTCTGCTAGTCTATTATTAGGCTATACATTTCTAAAAGCTCTGGTTGGTTTGGTTACAGAAGGGAACTGTTGCTGCTGCTGAGATAGGGTTTTACGTAGGTCAGGCTAGCCTGAACTCTGCATGGGGATCACAGAGTGCTGACATCATAGGCTCAGCCCACCGTGCCTCAGGCTCAGGCCACCATGATTCAGGCTCAGGCCACCATGATTCAGGCTCAGCCCACCATGCCTCAGGCTCAGGCCACCATGCCTCAGGCTCAGGCCACCATGATTCAGGCTCAGGCCACCATGATTCAGGCTCAGACCACCATGATTCAGGCTCAGCCCACCATGATTCAGGCTCAGCCCACCATGCCTCAGGCTCAGGCCACCATGCCTCAGGCTCAGGCCACCATGCCTCAGGCTCAGCCCACCATGATTCAGGCTCAGACCACCATGCCTCAGGCTCAGCCCACCATGATTCAGGCTCAGACCACCATGCCTCAGGCTCAGACCACCATGCCTCAGGCTCAGCCCACCATGATTCAGGCTCAGCCCACCATGCCTCAGGCTCAGCCCACCATGCCTCAGGCTCAGACCACCATGCCTCAGGCTCAGACCACCATGCCTTGTTAAAACCACTAATGTTTGTATGTCAATTTGCAGCTGAAAGTAGTCTTCAAGTCCGAGTTTCCTTGTGGTATCTGGATCTTTGGGGTGCAGTGTAGGCTCATGTCCTTCACAAGTAGGAATATCCTAACTTCTTTATTGTTTCCCGATTGTATCCTTTCTATTTTGTTTCTGTCTTGTAGCTTCAGGTAAGAATTCAACACTATATTAAGGAAGAGCAGAGTCAGGAACTGTGTCGTTTGTGATGATACAGAAAGCGCTTTGGGCTTTTCTCCATGCAGTGAAATGCTGGCTATGGCTTGTCTTCATTATGCTGAGGTACATCCTTCTGCTTCACGGCTTCTTTCATTCTGGGACGCTGAACTTGGTCAGAAGTCTTTTCTAAATCTGTTAAGATGACTGTGTGATTTCTGTCCCTAACCCAGTTCATGCACTACATCACCACATCCCGATTTGCCGGGGCTAAACCACCTTGCATCTCCATAATAAAAGTAACTTGTTATGGCTTTCTTCACGCGCTCTTGAATTCCGTTTGCAAGTGTCTGATTGAGGATTTCTGTTTGTCCAACAGAACGACTGGTCTACAGCTTTTGTTGTTGTTGAGCCTTTATCTTGTTTGATATGTCAGAGTAATAATGCTGGCTTCAGAGAATCAGTTTGGTAGTATTCCTTTAGAGGAAATAAACTGTAAGCAGTAAAGACTTAAGATGATTAAGAATAATATTTTCCACTAATTTAAAATACCCTGAAGGTAGGGCTAGAGAAATGGTTCAGTGGTAAGAGCACAGGCTGCTCTTCCGGAGGACCCAGGTCCATCACCACCATCTACACAGCAGCTAATGACCACGGACAGCTCCAGTTCAAAGGAATCTGATGCCCTCTTCTGGCCTCTGCAGGTACTAGGCACATACATGGTCCACAGACTTACATGAAGGCAAAACACCATTCACATAATAATAATAATAATAATAATAATAATAATAATAATAATAATAATAGCTGTTATTGTTATTGTTATTGTTATTGTTATTGTCATGATGATCATGATGATGATGTTTTTTGAGACAGGGTTTCTCTGGATAGCCCTGGCTATCCTGGAACTCACTCTGTAGACCAGGCTGACCTTAAACTCAGAGATCCACCTGCTTCTGTCTCCCAAGTTCTGGGATTAAAGGTGTACACCACTACTGCCCAGCTTAAAAAAAATTAATGTTGCATTAAAACCCCTAGAGTTTGTAATTTGTGTTAAGGCATTCTACTTGATAAATGAGTTATAAGACAGCTGTCCTTTACTGTAGTAAAAGTTTATCCAGATAACTGTTTGCTGCAAAGACCACTTCAGCTCAAAGATTATTCTAGCTGGGCACAGTGGCGTTTGTAGTCCTACCCTAACTGAGGATTCTGAGGCAGCAGGGTCGGAATATCAGGTCAGTTTGAGCTACACAGCGAGACTCTCAAAAAAATATTCCAAACGGAACTAGTAATTACAGCTTCCTTGGCATCTGAATCAGATGTCTATGTGCCCGATGCCAAAAATCTCAGCAGAGGCCACAGAGACTCGCTTGCCTTCCTGAAACAGGCGAGCTGCTGCCGCTGACAGCCTGCTTTTAGATTTTCTTCTGCAGTGCTGCAGATTGAGCCAGGGCTCTATGCAGGCTAGGAAAGTGTTCTGTGACTAAGATACCGATCTTTAAAACCCTAGGTCTTTTAAAATGCCGTCTTTAACTGTTTTTATGGAAAAACTTTATAAAGTAAGAGGGCAAAACCCATGCTTTTCCCACCTAGATATCATGCTTATAATAAACATGTGGCTCTCGGATCTATAAGTCACATCGGTAATGTCTGGAGTAAAGACGTGAGTGCGCATGGATACTGTCCAGTCAACATTCAAGCTAAGTTCACAGATACACACAGTCTGAATCTGTACTGAGGAGAAGACATTACAAAATGGCCCCTTCTTGTGGTCTGGTGGGTTTGTTTTGTTTCGCTGGTTCAGTTATTAAGTTTTGAGATACACAGCCCAGACTGGCCTCAGATTCACTATATGATCAAGGATGGCTTTGAACTTCTGATCCTCCTGCCCCTATCTTCCACATCCTAGGATTTACATGTGTGCACCACAGCACTTAGACTCCTGAGCTGATGAAATCTAACTTCATCTTTCTTGTCCTCATACCTAAAGGAAGTGGAGAAAATAACAAATTATTTGTTTAAATGATGGTGGTATCTATATGATTTTTAATTTTTAGGATAGTATCATGTAAAAATGTCAAGAATTATGCTTTGTCGTAACCAAAGATCTGCATTATAAAAGTTCTACCCCATTACATGAAGCTCATAAAAAGAAAATATAATACAAGTTTGCAGATGGTTAACCTATGACCAACAGATCACTTCTAGCAGTCTGTAAGTTCAAACTTCAACATACACATAGAAAACTAGAAGCCAATTTCCAAAAAAAAAATTATTTGACATTTCTATATGATTGTGTGCACGTGCACATGTGTGTGCAGGTGTCTGTAAAGGCTAGAAGAGGTCATCAGATGCCATGGAGCTGCTGTCACTCGCTCCACATGAACTACTCACTCTATTGTGGGAACCAAACTCTGGCCCTTTTCAACTCTGAGCCCTCTCTTCAGCCTGCTCTAGGTCTCTATGTTCAAAATACTGGCTGTTCTTAATAAACTCACAAAAGAACTCTATTTAAAGAGCAAAGTCAAACCTTACCCAAACATGTACCTGTTCATAAAATCTTTTGAATCATGTGCAATTTATAACTCAAACTAAATATCTACTATTATTTTTAGACTACATATCTTATTAATATAACTTTTATAAAATTGTTAAGGCTCTAAAAATTCCTAATATAACAGTATTTAATTAGTGTCTTCATGTGCTCTAAAAATAACTAAGCTGGGTTGCTGAGTTACTAAATGCTATACAGACACACATAGATGCGATAATTTTATAAAGCATGAGTCATATCTCTGGAAGCCAGAAATCTTGCTTTGTTCACCTTTATTCCAAAATTAGCTTAAAATTATAATTTTAATGTAAGATTTCTAAGAATAACTACCTTAAAGAAACTTTCTCAACTGGATTATTTGTAAATACTAAAAACTAAATCATATTGCAAAATATATTTAAAAGGCAGTCACTTACATGTGTCCCTTTTCAGTACTTTTTATTCTCTGAAAGTTACATATTGACTGTGTCTTGCTCATATCCACCCATAGCCTCCTCCCTCCAGTTCTCCCTGTGACCCAGCTCTTCTCTCTACAAGTTTCATGTCTTGTTAATTATTTTATTAACAACAAAAAATATTAGTGCTTACATGCGTGCTATGTGTGCTCTTAATGAATTCAGAGTAACTCTTCCACTCTGCAATCAGAGGCTACAGCCCCGTGACATGTGCCTACGAAAGTCTAAGGTACGTGATCACGATAAACACAACAGGGCAACTGCAGCTGAATGATTAAAATGTAACTCCTGATCGTGTGCATGATTAAATTCTAGGAAAGGACTAAACTGAGAAGGTTTTAGATAATCCCTACCCTATTTCTACTTTATGGTTTCTAAAACAGTACACTTTCCTGAATGCTACTCAATGGCAGAGCTTAGCGAAGACATTAGGGGGACACGGGGACACGGGGACACCGGCACAGGGGCACACCAGGAGATCCCAGGACAGAGATCCCCAGCCAGCCAGCATCACTGAAAGTATGAGTGGGCTTCTAGTTCAGTGAGACCTTTGTCTCTAGGAAAGAAGGCAGAGAGGGATAGATGAGTAGCAATTATAAAATTATTATGAGTAAGCAAAGAGTTCGGTAATGCAGGGATCAGTTTTACTTACTTGTGGAACAAGCTAAGGTAACACGCTATTATATTGGGATCTCCAGGATCGTAAATTTCTTATAAAAGCTGTATCAATGAAACATAGTCTCAAAATTGTAGTGAAATAACATTTAGTTTTCTTAAGATTTCACTAACAGCTTGCTCTGGCCTCTGCATGCCCCTGCACAGGCCTGTGTACTTACACTCGTGTGTAGTGCATGGGCACATGAGCACACTCGCACGCACACACATGCAGACACGCACGCACACACGCACACATGCATACACGCACAGTTCATTTGGAGACAGGAAGATTATCCAGGCAGTTGTGATGGAGCGTCCTTATGCATCCTTCCACTAGGGGCGCTGTTGGAAGCCTCCAGGGCTTCAGGGAATAGCACTGGAGGTAAAAATGGCCGACCACAAAATCCCTGTGCTGGAGCAGAACCGGGGCCTACAGCAGCATCTACGCATGCACAAAGTGTCTCTCATCTTAGTCCCGTCTTCTCTCTAACTGTCACACTATGGTAGGCAAAACGGGCAGATTAAATTTTTTCTCTCACCAGTTTTGTCCACGCTGTACATAAATTAATGTTTTTCCTTTCTGTAACTACGTTAATGCCTTTTTGTCTTAACTTGGTGACATTCAGACCCAGAACCAATCATTACAAACATTATCTAAACCAAACTCCCATGTTAAATGTAAACCAGGTGGTCTAGCATTCTCTGTTTTACTGTGTTTATAACAGAAATAGTAAGATTGTGATTTTAAAAAAAAAAAAAAAAAAAAACCTAATTTCTGGAGAAGTAATATGTCTTATAACACCTCGCCAGTCTTTTTCACGATTTTCAGTTGGAAGATACTTCCTAAGATCGGTGAGTTATTACATAATTATGTCACATATAATAAGAAAAACAATTGAATAAAATTTTAGAACCACTCTTCACTCACCTGAAACTTCAAAAGAATGAAAACAGTGCTTATGTCATTCCCAGTGTTACTATTTTAGGGAGTCCTGCTAAACCCTTTTTGTCATTAGATAGTTTTCACAAGGAATTGAAACTAGGTGTTTCAAAATAAAGGCTGACATAATGTTGAGACCAATCTCAATTTTAGAAACTTCATACTTCTCATCTAAGATAGAGATTTCCAAATGGTTACTAGGTAAAACTGTCAAAGAAAAAATTTAAACATTTCATTCTTAAAAAAAAAAAAAAAAAAAAAAGTCTTCAAAAGTTCAGCTTTGTGTAATGAATGGCATCCATTCTACCACAGTGAAGCCAAAGAAACTGCCAGATTACACACAGTAACATTCAGCTTGTGTTCTTGGACATGCACAACTCTGTTGGTAGAAACTAATAAATTCTCTCTCGGTCTTTCTGTTGGCCACTTGTCTTACTGTTGTGCTAAAAAAAAATACCTGACAGAGGCCACTTCAGAACAGAAGGGCTCACTTTGGCTCACTGTGGAGGGGGCAGGCCATCACTGAGGGCGGCAAGAGCTGGAGACAGCTGGTCACAGAGAGATGGAGGCCTGAGCCAAGCTAACTTTCTGCTTTTATCCAGTCTAGGACCTCAGCCCATGGGATGGTACCACCCATATTCAGATTAAGTCATTACACCTCAATTAGCCCAGGATATAAAATCCCTCACAGACACGCTGTTTTACTTACTTTCCTAAAGCTGTGATAGAACACTATGAACAAAGCAACTTACAGAAGGAAGACTTCGCTTGGGCTTACGTTTCCAACACCATCTTGGTGGGGAAGCGTGGCATCGGGTGGGCATGGCAATGGGGAAAACTGAGAGCTCACGTCTCTAACCACAGGCGGGAAACAGAGAGCAAACTAAGCATGGTGGGTCTTCAAACTCTCGAAGCCCAACACCAGGGACTTCCTCCAGCAAGGCCACACCTTCTAAGCATCCCCAAACATCAAGTAACCAAGCGTTCAATGTATGACCCTATGGGGACCATCCCATTCCAACCACCACCCATGCCCAGAGGTTTATTACCATGAGGATTCTAAAACTCAGCAAGTAATCAGGTGGTTAAAGTGGCAAATTCTATGTGACTTTACCACTACTAAAAATGAATTTTTAAAAAGCGATGGCCGTCTGATCAGGCGAGGGGTACAAATGCGAAGGTGGTCTATTCCATGGGACAGCAGCCCTGTTCACTAAGGCACAGCACACCCCAGTGTGTCCCAGTGTAAACGCAGCTCGCACATGACAGAGGGCCAGCGTGGGAAACGTAAGGATTATGGCTGAGTTCGTAGGGAAGGGCCAAACAGCTGAGGGTCCGGATGGCGCGGTGAGAAGAACGGGCTACAGCTCAGAGCCAGTAAGTTCTTCTAAGTGAAATAATCAAAGAAATGGGCTTTGTACTTCAGGAAAACAATGTGGAATCAGCGGAGAGGCAACCGCGGGAAAGAGATTGGCACAGAAGAGACGGGGACCAAATGCACAGCAGCTGATGACTGTGTCTAGAATGACATCGGGCTTTACGGATCGACCACGGGGAGATTTACCAGATGCTCCCTGTAAAAGGAGAAGCACTGTTAAGAAAGAGAGGTGGATGCGGAAACCCAAAAACACAGACACTTGACAAGGGGGGGAAAGAGAGAGAGCAGCTCACAAGGGAACTGAGACAGAGGCAGGGGAATGAAGAAAGTGGAAGTCCCAGACACCAGAAACGATTAAGGAAGGACTGTGTGCACTGTCATGTAAGCAAATCCAGAACTTCCAGTAGATAGGGCAATTATGACACCATCATCAGGGATTTCTGGCTGTGCTGTGGTCAGAGGAGCTCTGGTCCCCACCCTAGACACACTTTCCAAAGCCCCACAGCAATCCTCACGAGTCTCTGGAGCAAGAGACAGCCACAGCCAGGACGTACTTCAGAAAGGTCAGCAGATGAACGTGTGGCCCTGGAGGATGGTCAAGCCATACATACACACTGCACTGTACACACTGTGCCCTGGTCTGTTTCTCATCAAGGACCTGGGACACTCGTGTCTACGAGGGTGGCAGCCTCATGGCTTCAATTTACACATTATCAGAGCATCCTCAAAAGCCTTGTTAGCTACTATCAAAAATATATGGATGAGACTTCAAAAAAAATCTCTGGCCAGACCTTGATGGTCGCTCATCCTTGGGGCTGCAAATCCAGAGACACTGGAGGCCCTGTGGTCTATGTTTACTACCAGAACGACCAGAACTTCTACTTGTAAGCTCATGTCGGGAGGATCATAGTTCATTTTTCTAACCTATAATGGGTAGGGGACTTAAGGTTTAAACAAAAGTTTAAAAAAAAAAATCAATGACAGGAGATATGGCTTGGTGACAGAGTAGGTGCGACCTACTTATTGGGGTGGGTGAGTAAAAGTAAAGAATTAGAAACAGGCCATTCTGAAATAAACGAACTAGAAGAGAAGGTACGGTGCAGATACTCACGGGGAAAGATGCTGTCAGGTCAGTAATGGTGAGAGATTCAAAGGTTGAAAGTACACAATAACTAAAAACAGGTTTAACTAGCTGAGCAAAATCCAGGCTGGGATTGGCAGCCTGGGACACAGCTGAAGGGATTAAGCCACAGTTGAGGCCTGTCCTTCTAATCCTTGATACCTGTTCTTCTAATACTCAAAGACATCAAGGCGCCAGTGGAAAAGTAGTGCCACACTGTACAGTCAGGGCAGCGTGGTCATCACTAGTGACGTAGCCACCAGCCATTTCATAGCGCGTGTGTGACAAGTACTGTGCTGGCCGTTTCACACACACCAGCTCTTCTCATGTCAGGAGCTGAAGGTGAGCGTCTACACAAGGAAAGAAAGAGAAGAGCTGAGAGGTGAATGGCTTATCTTCTGCTAACAGGTGGCTGTCACATCCATTCTGATGGTCTCCAAAGCTCACCCTAGGCCAGTGTCTTAGCTAGGGTTTTACTGCTGTGAGCAGATACCATGACCAAGGCAAGTCTTATAAAGGACAACATTTAATCGGAGCTGCCTCACAGATTCAGGGGTTCAGTCCATCATCATCAAGGCAGGAGCATGGCAGCATCCAGGCAGGCATGGTGCAGGCAGAGCTGAGAGTTCTACATCTTCATCTGAAGGCTGCTAGGGGAAGACTGACCTCCAGACAGCTAGGATGCAGGTCTTAAAGCCCACACCCACAGTGACACACCTACTCCAACAGGGCCACACCTACTTCAAGGAGGCTACACCTCCTAATAGTGCCACTACCGGGGCCAAATATAGGCAACCATCATATCCAGCACTAACAGTCTGTGTTCTGTTACAGAAGCAAGCGGGAATCACAGTACAAGTTAAGAAACCCAGTTTCAATAAACAGGTAGAATGTCAAGGTGACAGTAGAAAGGGGAGGAGTGATACCAAAGCCAGTGCCATGAAATACCAATGATGAAACATTTCTATGAGGTCAGGACAAGAACAAAGGGCAAAGACCAGGGGACTGCAGTGACACCTCTGGGTATGATGTGTTTGGTGAAATGCACAGCCTCCCTACCAACAGAAACTACCACAGATTAAAAAGCTGGCTTTCAACTAAGCTAGGAAGGTAAGGGGTATTCTCAGAAAATGTCTGGGGAGCCCAGCAGTGAATTTACAAACTGACACGTTTTCATACAGTTTATCCAGAACAGAGTCTGGTCAAATTGCCTGGATGCATATGGTGGCTCTGCCATTTACCGTGAGGTAACTTAACCACGATTTTGTCTATCAGGTAAGTGGGTGAGGATGGGGTGATGAGCCCTACCTCACAGCTCTGATGGAACTAAACGAATTGACATTTGTAAGATGATTGGAGGAGCTGGAGAAACAGCTCAGAGGTTAAGAGCACTTGCTCTTCTTGCAGGGGACCCAGATGCAGTTCCCAGCACCCACGTCTGGAACATAATTCCAGGTACAGTGGATACAGCGCCCTCTTCTGGGCTACACAGGGACTTGCACACAAAGCACAAGTATATACATTCAAAGCACACACACACACACACACACACACACACACACACACACACACACAAAACAAAGTAAAATACAATGAATCTTCATTTATAGGTCCTTTTGAAAAATCAAATAATTGAAAGAGGAGACAGGGAAAGGATGAGAAAGAAACAAGGGAAGAAAGGAAGCATGGAGAATGACACAAGCGAACAGACAGAAATGAAAGTGAGGTACGCCAGTCCCGGACTCAGGACAGGGAGCACAGTCAAGAAGGAAGTGCAGCACACGAGGGAAGTGCGGCCAAGTTATTCTGTCCAAGGAGAGCCTGACACAGGCCATGAGGTGACGGGTCAGCAAGCTCCTGAGAGACCAGCAGCCTGCATGTGGAAACCTTCCAGCAGTGGCACAGCCGCCTGAGGAGGTCCAGAAATGCTGGGAATGGAGCAAACTCCTTACAATGAACCAGAAATACAGCGTGTCCTCTCCATCTTGGGGAAAATGGCAGTCAAAATAAGAGAACGCATAATGCTCAGATGAGCATTCTAACACGGTTCATCGTCTATCTTATGAGATAAATGTACTTGGAATCGTTTCTCATGCTAACCAAAGGCACATTTCTCATTCTGAACAAAAATATGCAAAGACCATTGTAATTCCAACAGGCCGAAGTTTTAGCAATCTCTCAATCTAATAACCATCTTAACAAAACTGCATTTAGCTTAAAAAAATTAATAAAATTCCATATCCATTTCTATGCAGAAAGCTTTTCAGAGCAATTGCATCATTGTAAATGTAAAGAAATGGGGCTGGGGATTTAGCTCAGTGGTAGAGCGCTTACCTAGGAAGCGCAAGGCCCTGGGTTCGGTCCCCAGCTCCGAAAAAAAAGAACAAAAAAAAAAAAAAGTAAATGTAAAGAAATGTCATACAAATTCAGTTTTCTGTATCTTCGTAATCCCTAAGGCTACAGGATCATGCTAGGAAAGGAGTTGGTGCTGTTTCTGGAAAACAAGATGAAGGTAGGAAGATGTGGACCAGAGCCTCTGAGGTTAAAACTACCGACATCTTTCCAGGAGATCCCACCATAAACACATAGGTTCAAGAATGCAAAGATGGCCCGGCCCCTTCACCCACCTGCAAAGAAGGACTTCACCCTTCATCCCACCTGCACAAAATAACCGCTCACATTAGAAGAGCAAAAAGAATTAGTAGTAGCATGTCTGCTTGTGTAATTAAGGACTGACAGTGAGGAAGGGATATCATTTGCTATATTGAGATCTCAGAACTCTGTAACAAAAGACAAAGTAACGAGAAAATGCACACAATTTTACTTAGTAGAAGTTTTAAATGCCTTGGAACCCTTCATAAGAACTTATACAAGGACCACATGATCTTTCCAACTCCCCCAAACCAGGTAAACCTGTGTGGTTTTTTTTAAGGTGGGTTTGATTAAGTGGATAGTTATAGAGAAGAACAATTAGATCAAAACTTTGATCTGATAATGTCAGGCTGGGAGAACTTAGCAAGGCCTTTCTGTGTCCCTGTGCCTTCAGGGAAAAGGCCTTTCCTTCAGAGGTAAGGAAGACAACATCTCAAATGTAAGCCAGACAACCCTGTTCCAGGGATGATTAGAAAATTCTTCCTGGGGTTGGGGATTTAGCTCAGTGGTAGAGCGCTTGCCTAGCAAGCGCAAGGCCCTGGGTTCGGTCCCCAGCTCCGAAAAAAAGAACAAAAAAAAAAGAAAGAAAGAAAGAAAATTCTTCCTAAGTTTATAAACTTCTTCAGGGGAAGGGCAGTGGGTCAGAGAGTGAGCTGCCACTCTCCTCAAATTTGGTCCTTAGTTTAAAATGCCTTTGGATTTGGGAATATGGCTCAGTGGTTAAGCGCACTGGCTGCTCTTCAAGAGGACCCAGGTACAGTTCCCAGCATCCACATGGTGGCTCACAAAGATAACTCCAGTTCCGGGGATAGGATACCGTCTTCTGACCTCCATGCCCACCAGGTACACACCTGATGCAGAGACAGGCACGCAGGCCAAACACCCTATACAAGAATAAGTAAATCACTAAAATGAACAAATAAAATGTTAAAGGGTATGGACTGGAAAGAGGACTCAGTGGGCAAAGTGTTTGCCCCACAAGAACGTGACTTCAGACCCCCAGCGCCTATGTAGAAAGCCAGCCATAACAGTGCACGCCAGCAACCCCAGTGCTGGCTAGGCAGAGGCAGGTGGATGCCCAGAGAGCTCAACCAGCCTAGCCAAATCAGTGAACTCTGGGTTCAGTGTTAAAGCAAAGAATCACAGAAGAAGACACAGAACACAAAACTCTGGCCTACACACACACACACACACACACACACACACACACACACACACACACAAACACATATACACATCACATCAACATACACACAAACAATATTTTAGGGCATGACACCAAAACTCCCATCAATGGATAAAGCTCATTAGTTAGGCTTTATGTTTAATGTACACAAGAATTTTCCCCAGTTCTATACACTGATTGCTTAATCACTTTCGCAAACAAGGTCCCATGATGCCCAGACTCTAACTTGCCTTCCAGCCAAGGTTGCAATCAGACACACACCCAGAGTCTTAACGTTCCTTATTCTGACAATCTTCAGTACTGAGTTCAAATAGCAGCATCTAAAGTCATTTGCTTTTTGTAATAGCTACGTTACGCTTTGAGAGTTTCATTTGAGAACTAAAACTTCTCTCAGTTAACAACAGATAAGCCGCACTATGTACACCCGCTACGATTTCTCCTGCTTTCCACGGAGTCTGAGTAGCTCTGCCTCCATTGTGCCAAACAAACATTTATATTCCTGACATAGACATAGGCGTACACATACATAGCTTATAACAAAGTTTTTAAATCATATCCTACTAGATGAATCCATTAGAATATGCCATTTGAACAAAAAGTTAAGATACAATATAAAAACAAATATTAAATTATTGTATTTATACCATTAGGTAACTAGTCAGATATGTGCAGGCTTAGGGGATCTTAGGGGGTAGACCCTTGTCTCATAATCTGCAGCCTGTACAAACAAAGGCTAGAACTCCAGGACTCTAATGACCGTTAGAAGAATAAGACCTGCGTCTTATCTCTAGCCTTGGGAGGAGACATGACATCTCCCCAAAGGTCATGGTTTAACTATGTAAACCTGGCTTCACGAGCCCTAAAACTTATGAGGTCACCATTTAGCACAGTATCTGATGAAAAGCCCTTGACTCTACCTAACAGAGCCAATCACCCAGACAGGGAAATGCCTGTCAGGAAGCTGGATGGTGCAGACCTTAGGAAATCCACCTAGCGTGTACATAGGCCGGCCACCGCCTTCGCCACTGCCCACCTCCTCTCCAGAGTGTTTCACAATACTCTGTACCAAGCCGTATCTACCTGTGTGTCTTCCTTGACTTCTTTCAAGGGGGTCAGGGAACTGAGGGGAGACCAGAGGGAGATCCCGATAAACATGTTACTGGTCTTCAGATGCTTGTTCCTGAAGAATTCCTTTAAAAGCAAGTCTAGAGACTATGGATAGAATTCAGTGATGGAAATATATTTGGAAAGGCCAAGGCCCTGCATTCAACCCCCAATCCAATGACCATTAAGGAATAAAACACTAAAAAGGTCTACATTCTGACTGCACAAACACTCCGTAAACAGAGGAACCGATGAGACCTGGGTCCTGCTCCTCTCAGTGCAGTGCCTAATCCTGAACAGCTGGCCTGTGGTACTCACACACAATGTCAGCTAAGACAGGAGGATTGCTTCAGCTCAAGGCCACCCCGGGCTACGGAGTACCAGATGGCTACAGAACGAAACCTTTTCTCAAAATGACAACATAAATAAACAAAATATTCTGTTTTGGTGAATAATTTAAGTGAAAATCTCCCACAACTATTAAAATACCTGGATTTCTTGTAAGCACCCATGAAAACCATAAACAGCAGCAACAGGACAATGTTCACATAACAGGTTAAAAAGTACATTTAACAAGTGGTGATGCCCTGCCCCCATTTTCCATTTTTTTTTGTATTGTTTCAATGAACTTTTCAGAATATAAATACCCCTGACCAGACGTCACTAATGCATCTGCAATAAGGAGGTCCAGGGGCAGTGGCCTGTTCTAAAGGGACAAAAGAGCGTGTGCAGGCTTCTGCTTCCCTGAAAGTCAGTGAGACCTCACATTCCTCAGCACACAATGCAGCTTTCATCCATGCTGGAAAGTATTCTTGTGAGAATATTTGCAGCAAATGGATGGAATTCTTGTCTCGAGCCCCCATTGAATTATTTAAAAGGACAATGACTGAATGGCTAGTTAGAAACGTTCCGGTGATATTTATATTACAAAGGAAAAGACTTAGGTCTAGCATTTTCTCTCAAGCACTCAGTCAGAAAAAAATACAGTAAGTGTGTGGACTGTGGGCATTGGTCCTGAAATGACCCGCCCTCGAAGCGTTGCGAGCTTCCTCCAGTCGGCTAGCTAACACTTTTACATCCTATTTGGCTTCTAAACGCTGTGGCTTGAAGGGTTGCTTGCACACACTTTGTCCTACCCTACCCCAAAACAGGACTGAAGAGAGAAAAGGAGACAAAGGACGACTAAAACTAGGAAGACAGGTGAAGTGCCCTACCATCTAAATCAAAATAAACTAAAATCTAAGCTTTCTCACAACCAAGTCTGTCTCAGGAGACACAAATTAAACATCCGATATTCAACAAGCAAAAAACATTCTGCCTAAGAAAATGTTCTGATACTGAGATAAAGAGATAAGTTGGGCACGGGGGTGGGGATAAGACCCAAGACAAAGCCTGGGTCTGGCCTGAGAGCCAGGCATGGTGACATATGTGGAAGTAGGGGGACTACAAGTTCGAGACCGTCCTCAACTACACAGTGGGTGGGAGGCCAGCCTAGGCTACGTGAGACTTTGTCTCGAGTCAAGATTAAAATCGAAACAGAACGAGAAAATTCCAATTAGCGTTTTTGGTTTTTTCTAACATGTTAAAGCCTAATTAACAACATTTACTTTTAAATACATAGATAAAATTTCTCTAAGTCACGAAGGCAAAACATTCTGAAAGCAGCTATCGCATCTAGAGAGACATGGTTTTATCTAAGTAAGTTTTCAGTTTTCTGATGGTCTAGCTTAGCCTGAGAAAAGGAAAACGGGAGAAAGTTTTGAAGAATGCACCTAACGAAGGCATAGGTAGAATCTTCTCTCCACAGAAACCCAGCCTGTCCTTTAGTAGGTAAACTGTTTCACATTCTTCTGGTTGTGTTACTGTTCTAAGTGATGCCCCATTAGGAAACTGAGTACTTTTACTTTTTACATTTTTTTACATTTGTGCATGCGCGCGCACACACACACACACACACACACACACACACACACACACACACACACACACCTTCTGGACCAGCAACCCGACATCAGGGTGTGCTCTACTGTGCTGCCCAGATGATGGACAGGGAAGGACTGCTCTCCCACGTGCTGCAGCAGGTAAGGGGCAGGAGAAGACTTCCTGCTCTTATGACCCCAGTTCCAGGGGTTGGGGCAGGGGGGAAGGAGGGTACCGCTCCCTCATCCGCACCACTGCATGGAAAACAAGTGTTAGGGCCAGCTCATCTGCAATTCCCACAAAGTGCAGGGGCCCCGCGCTCCTGAGTATAGCAGCTGGACAGAGGTGGTATCAGTTCCCCTGCTCTCCTGCCCCGGGGCCAGCTCTCCCACTATGCCCAGTAAGGAATGGAGTCAGTTCTGCACAGTCCTCAGACATCAACATGTCCCCAGACCAGGGACATCCACCTGGCCATTGGTGGTAACAGATCCCTGCTGCTGCAGGGCCACAGACCCAGACATGGCCCTTAGTGGCAGCACAGGCCAGGACCCACTATGGTCTCAGGTGGCATCACCAGCTACTCACATCAGACTGTTCCTCACCACCCTCGAGTCTCCAGCCCCGCCTCTCTTCATTGTGCCCACATCCTCCTGTCTCTCCTCTATCTCTCCAACACTGACTGGCTCCTCTTAGTGATTCCAGGGGTCTCTGAGTGTCTGAGGCAATCTCAGGAGTGCTATTCCCCGCTCATGCAGTATGGCACCATGCAGGGGTCATCTCACGCATGGTCTGCCCCTTCCAGACCTGCACGGTGCCAGACTGGGGGTGGTCTCAGGCTCCCTCCTTTTGGGGAGGATTAGACTACTACTCATTTAGATGTTCACAGAACACTGAGCCTAGACATGGGCTTTCTCCTCTCTGCTACCTACTGATGCACATGCGACATGGCAGCCACACCTGACACCTCTGGGGCAGTCAAATTCTTTAAAGCATGGAAGAAAAACCAACCGTGAAAACCAACTCCCACTCCACTGAAAGTGTGCTTTTTAATAAGCAATTATTAATGCACAGGGGTAAATAATATGAAGAATAAAAGCATGTCCTAAAGGGTCACAGACAACTTGATCTTTTTATTAGGTTAAAACCAACTAAAATAGGGGGCTGGAGAGATGGCTCAGTGGTTATGAGCACTGACTGCTCTTCTAGAGGTCCTGAGTTCAAATCCCAGCAACCACATGGCGGCTTACAACCATCTGTAATGAGATCTGATGCCCTCTTCTGGTGTGTCTGAAGACAGCTATAGTGTACTTATATATAATAAATAAGTAAATCTTTAACAAAAAAACAACTAAAATAAACATGCATATATTTTGAAAGAATACAAGGAACCAATTTCAGGATGGTGACCCAATTAAATGGAGGCAGACCAAGAAAGAGACTGTAAGGACGGCAACAATCTGCTGACACCTCACTTTCATTTTTGTACTAGATGTTCAGTTCCTACATTATCTTTTTTTTAAGTAATTAAAAGGAGAGGGAACAAGGAAGGTAGAGGGGTGAAGGGGAAAGAAAAGAGAGGAGAGGAAAAGAAGATAAGGATAGGGAAAAAAGATAACAGTAAACCATGTGCGGACTGAGAGCATCCATGAGGGTGGAGGATAACTCTGAGTGCAGCATGGAGTCTAATACTCAACCTGCTCTCTCCAAATCAAACCTAAGTCCATCCATCCCCTACTTGGCTGCACTTGAGTGTATCTGCTATTAAGGCCTGTGATGACTGTGAGGCCTCGGACTCTCCTAAGTAGACATTCTCCTCAGCAAATAGCCAAAAAGAAGGAAGGAGCTGCACAAAGGAAAGCATGGCTAATCCACTGATTGGCTCTCTGCACTAGAGATGACAGTTCCCATAGGCCTCTGAGTGGGAACACGGTGACTGTCTCTCATTCTTTTGATACTTCTCAAGGGCCAATCACTTATTGAATCTCATAAGCAAAGGGATCAATTGGACATACAGTTCCGACTTGAATCCAGTCTAGTATTTTCCCCAGAAAGCTCCAGAATCAAGAGTCTTCTCAAGAGAACCTCCCAGGCTTTTAGACACTGCTTACAATCCAACACCAAAGCAGGTCATGTGCAAATAGGAAGACATCAGATCCCCATGACAGTCACGGGCAAAACCACACATGAGGTTTCCTGGGTGCCACGCTGTCTGTCTTACCTGCTATCTCCAGGAGGGCACTGACGTGATCTCCGTCTGCCAGCTTCACAAAGCCAACCTGACCTTGGAAAGTGCCAATCCCGTGGAAGGGCAAAGTCAGATGCTTCCCCTCAAGGATCTCCTCAACGAACGGCTTCAGTTCCAAAAGCGCGTCGGTACCTCTAGTGAGAGACATTTCAGCAGCACAATGAAAAATAGAAAAAATAAGTAAACAGGGAATAAAGAAATCCAATTTTTTAAGATAAACTGTATATGATAATAATTATTTCAAAGTTCAAAATATTGTTTAGATCTAACCTATGGTTCAAAACCAATATTAATCTTCAGAGAACTATAGAAGTGACTTGAGTCTTTCCCTAGCTATAATTGCTATAAAAGACATAAGAGCAGATAGTATTTCACTACTCATCAAGAAACTTCTAAGCCAGGTGTGGTAGTGCACGCCTGCAAACACGCCAGTCTGGAGGCTGAGACAGGAAGACAGCAAATTTGAGTTTGAGGCTAACTTGGGCCACAGTAGTAGACTACGAGAAGACCTTGACTCAAAATAAACAAATAATAAATTGCTAACCAAGAAAACATTACCAGAATAACTCAAAATGCTGTGTCCAGAGCTCAGCTGTAGAGCACCTGCTTACCAGGCATGAAGTCCTACCTAGACTCAATCTCCAGTACCTCCAGGGGACAGAAAACTACAACTACATTTTTACTAATTTTTTTTTTAACTAATGATATATCCCAAACCAACCTACCACGCACAAGAACTTTGTCAGGTTGTGAGGAGTGTTCTAAACATCTGTTTGTTTTTGCTTCCAGGAGTGGGGTTTGAGGCAGGTTCTCCTGTATCGAAGGATGGCTCTGAACTTGTGGCCACCCTTCTACCACTTCCCAGATGACAGGCGCGTACCGTGCCCAGTATCAAACCCAGGCTGTGTCTGACAGAGCAGACAAGCACTCTACCAACTTCAGCCCAAGTCCTAAATTAATAAAAAAAAAAAAGAAAGAAAGAAAGAAAAACAAGGACCTACTATTGTTTGCAATGCATTCCACTAAAACTTAAATGGGCATTCCATCTCAAAATACAACACTCTTTATGATACGATTTTTTTTTCATAACTGGATTCAAATAAAGTGTAAGTTTAACTGTTTAACAAGCTAAGTGCTTGTTAGAGAGGTTTAGCCCATGTTCAACTTATGGCCACTTAGTGTTTCAAGTCTCCATTGTTCTTCACACTTCCAGTCAGATACTATCAAATTTTGCACGGTCTGAAACTTAGGGTCAATCACTTTCATCTTGGAAAGATGGCTGCACCTTATCATGAGAAAAAATTAAACTCTCACTAGAGGGCAGCAATTACTTAAAAAAGAAATGAACACGGGCAGCGGTTTAGAGAGGATTTCCAAACTCTCTTCTAACAATCCTGTCGTTGGATCATCGTGTTCACCAGATAAATATGTAAAATATGAGTTTTTGTAGTGTTTTCGTACTGCTAAATTAATCTTCACACCCAAGCTCTGAAGGAGCCCATTCACGCACGTCAGCCATGCATGCACGGCAGCCATGCTGTAGAGACAACATGATGCTTAGAACTGCTTTAGATGTTAGCATTTCTCCCTGCTCCTCCACATTTACCTCTGAAGTCAGGTGTCTCTAATTGCATTCATGGCCATGGGACACAGAGACACTCATAATCCAATGCTGTCCTTCAGTGAATTCTGTGAGGCAACGCCCATGATCACAGAGCACTCACATACCTACAATGAACTGGATCAACTGGAGCCTCTAGTACCACAGAGGGCAGAGCTGAAGAAGTGACGCCAGCCCTTATGAGGAGCCCAGAAGATCACGTGTGGATCCCAGATATTGAAACAAGAAGCTGTAACATTGAAGTTGCCTAGGAGACCCCCAAGATGTTCAAGATGCCAGAGCCATGGGCTATCTGCTGAGGAAAGCTGCTAACGGAGTGGAACCAGCCCAGGAGAACGAAGTTTGTTGCAGTCAACAAAGACGAAAAAGGAGCTGGAATCTGAAGACGCTTTGACATCAGACATGGAGATGCAGAGTTTGGAGTTTGCCCAGCTGGTTCCCCGTCTTGCTTTGGGTGTTATAGTTAAGTGATTGGATGAATGTCAGAAGAGATTTTGAACTTTGGACTTTTAACAGTGTTGAGACTGCTATAGACTGTGGGGGGAGGGGTTTAAGTTGGATTACATGTATTTTTTCTTATGGGAAAGTATGGCCCCCAGAGGCTCATGTGTTTGAACAAGCCTATGGGGGCCAGGGAGTAGAATGTGATGGTTTGTATATGCTTGGTCCAGGGAGTGGCACTATAGGAGGTGTGGCCTTGCTGAAGTAGGTATGTCACTGTGGGTGCGGGCTTTAAGACCCTCATCCTAGCTGCCTGGAAATCAGTCTTCCACTAGCAGCCTTCAGATGAAGATGTAGAACTCTCAGCTCCTCCTGCACCATGCCTGCCTGGATGCTGCCATGTTCTCACCTTGATGATGGACTGAATCTCTGAACCTGTAAGCCAGCCCCAATTAAATGTTGTCTTTTATAAGACTTGCATTGGTCACTGTGTCTGTTCACAGCAGTAAAACCCTAACTAAGACACCAACTCCAGCCTTTTCTTCATTCCCCTGGGAGCCATATGGGCCCAGGCAGAAGTGGGAATAATCTTCTGTTCATCCTGGCTTTGGTTTTCCAAAGAGTCCAAGCTTGAACTTAAGACATCGAACACCACAGAAGACAGCAAGGAATTCTCCACTCCAATAATTAGTGACTTATAGTCAACCTTTATGCAATGTGACACAGGAGACCTGGGATGGAACAGCCTGGCCCTGAGAATGACTGGGGCAAACTGAACCAGACCTGTCTACCCCACCCCAGAAAAATAACAGCCGTGATGACAGACACTGGGAGCGAGAGCCTGCTGGCCACACGCTAAGGGCTCTCGCTCGTACCGACACTGCTTACGGGAACAGCAAGTGCAAGCCAGGCTCTGCCAGAGTTCCTGAATCTTCACCTGGAGTCTCTATTTAGGCTCTAGCATCAGACAGCAGAGTGTTCTAGTTAATTAACATAGGCACTAAATCTGTGTAACAAGGTAACAATGGTATCGGACCAGAGTGTAGTGGAATGTCTTAGCCTCAGAAGTCATTCAACTGAGGCCAGAAGATCAGAGGTCCAAGGCCATACTTGATGAATGCCCCAAGTTTGAGGCTAGTCTACATTATATAAAATAAAGAACCCTGTCTGCATTGACTAGCAGTCATGACAATCGGGATTAAAGACTACTTCATTACATCCCCATGCCTCCTTGGGCTGGCCATGCTTGCTCACAGTGGAGTAATAACGTGGGAAGTTATACAGGAAAGACGATACTCACATGTTTACTTCATCTTCGTTTAATAGCTGCATCACTAGCAAGGTGATGTGAAAGGAGCCGTCGCCGACCATGGCTTTGGTCAATCGATTATCCTGTCTCAGTATCGAATTTTGCAAGACTTTAATTCCAGCTGTAATCTAATCACACACACACACAAAAAAAAAAAAAGGACAAGAGAAATTTTTTTTTCTTTTCTTTTTTTCAGAGCTGGGGACCGAACCCAGGGCCTTGCACTTGCTAAGTAAGCGCTCTACCACTGAGCTAAATCCCCAGCCCCGACAAGAGAAATTTTTAAGGAAACAAATTTAAGTCGGTAAGAAAAATAAGCGTCAAACTACCAAAACTAAAGTGGGGTCGAGACTCTGCAACTAAATAAACACGCAATTGTCTAGCTGTGGCCACACTTGCTACACAGTTAACTTGGCTGCTTGGTGTGATATATAAGCATAGAGAAGCAGAAATGTGTGTCCGTCTTGCAAGCATTGAGCACAGTACTTTCTTTGCAGACTGAGTCACTGAGTGGGAAAACTCCCTGTGGCCACACATTCTTTTAGAAATGTGTCCTTGTAATATGGATCTGACTCACTAATTATGAGCATTCCTAAGAGAAAAGCTTCATTCTTCCACGAAAGGTCAAATCAGCAGACAACATTCCATTTCTGTTAGAAGTAATATTTATTTGTTCCGCAGTGAGTGTGTTGGGTCTATTCCTTGCTGCCTGTAAGGTTCTCTAGGATAAGAGGAATTCCAATAAGAACCGATTGTTGGCTGCCATGTTTTCCTAACTTGTGAGAGGTGGGGCATAACCATGGAGACAGAGCTGAAGGCATTCAAAGTCTGAGGTATGCATTCAGGGGAGAGCCCACAGGTCAGGCTGCTCTGTCTTCCCTCTCAGTACCTGCTCTTATGGAACGGGAAGAGGGACGGTGTATCTCCCTCCTCCATTCCCTGTTAGAGCCACAGAGTCTAGTCAACCTGCAAAAGGCAGTGCAGTGGAGAGTAATCTGAAATAAAACAGCAAGCCCCAAGAAAGGCCGCAGAGAGTTCATCAAAGCCTTGGGAAAACAGAATTACCGAGAGAAAAGGAAACGCCGTGCTGGCAATAGAAGCGGCACCCAGGGAAACAAAACAGAAAAGGCAGGGATGAGGGGAGAGGGTCATGAGTTTAGCAAGCTGCTCTGATTGTGGAGTGTCTGTGTTATCCTGAACAATGGCCACATTATCCACCCATGGAATGCACTGAACAAGTCAGAAGACACTGTCCTGGGTCCTAGACTTTCTCGTTGAACCAGCCTCCAAGTCCGATGCTTAATTGGACCCATGGGTTCTCCTCCTGGTCCTTGTAGAACCCACTCTGAGTAAGAAGTTTGTGGAGTCGCTTTGGGGAAAATCTCCCATCCCTGGTATCCTGACCTCCTTCCCTATGGTCTGCCTTCAACTGTGGTTCTACCAAAGCCTTGTGTTTCCTCTTAGCAATGATCTACCCATTAACCTTACCACAAAGTCCTTGTTACAAAGTCCCACTGTATTTCTGTGTCGGAATTAAGCCCATCTCACTCAGTAAGACTGTTTCCTACCTCTATATCCTACCCCTATCTCCATGAACCCTGGTAAAGTGAAAACAATCGGGCCTTAAATTGTCCAAGGAAGGAGCTGGAGAGGTGGCTCAGCAGTTAAAGGCACTAGTTTCTTCTCCAGAGGACCCAGGTTCATGTCCCAGCACCCACATGGCAGCTCGCAACCATTTGTAACTGAAGTTCCAGGGACTCTGACACCTTCACACAGACACACGTGCAAGCAAAACACCAGTGCACGTAAATAATGTTTTTAAAACTTGTCCAAGGAGATTAAAAATTGCCTCGGCCTGGCTCAAATAGAAAAGAAATCAGCAAAATTGGACTGGAGTCGTTTCTAGTCCTTGTTGGTTTCGTTAGACAGAAATATGAATTGACCTCAGCCAAGCATAAATATCCAGCTAAATAGTGATCACATGACTAGGGCCTTCCAACGAGATAAACCATGAAGGACAACTGCGTAAGTACAACCAACTCCTTTACTTTACTCCCACCTTCTTCCACTTCTTTACTTTACCTGCCCACAACCCAAGGAAACTGGAAGCTAAACCTCCTTTAAATCTACTGTCCCCAGTTCACAAATTGCTCCTTACTCAAACTTAGATTTTCCTCTAAGACAGTGGCTCTCAACCTGTGAATCGCAACCCCTTTTGGGGTGGAACGACCCTTCCACAGGGGTCACCTAAGACATATGCAAATCAGGTAGTTACATTATGGTTCATAACGGTAGCAAAATTATAGTTATGGAGTAACAGGAAAATAATTCTATGGCTGGGGGTCACCAGAACATAAGGAACTGTACAAAAGGATGCAGCATTGGGAAGGCTGAGAACCACTGGACTAAGAGTTTAGTTGCAAAACTGGCACCCCAAAAAAGACCTCCAAGTTCACTGGGGAGCCAACTAAAGGAAGGCGCCAGGTCCATGATAGCTCCAGCGGGTGGAAGATGCCTGAGCCAAATCCTGACCAGACCTTTAAAGGATGCTTCTAGGAACCTGACGAACAGCTGAAAGGCCTGTCCAGACTATTTCCATTGTGTGCCCACAGAAGACAGAAGTATCTACCACTCAGGCACAGAAGCCCGGGGAAAAACAGATGAGTCACCCTCCGATTACAGTGCCAGATTAGCAGTCCTCACTTGTTAAACATTTTCATTAAAACACAGCTTGAGTATTTTTTTAATTCTATCAACTTTGTTATTACAAAGAACTTGAAAATAAAAACGTCACACACCAAAGTTAGCCAGACCATAGCAGGAGTATTTCTTGGCAGTACGGAAATGACTTTTCTGAGTATTTGTCAGAGGGCTCAGTACCCTGCAGAGAACGGTAAGACTGAAGCACAGACAAACAATAAGCACAAGATGACGACCAGCTCTCTCAGGGAGACGGGTACCTGCTGTGCTGATGCCTGGGCTCAGTCCCTACAAACTGCTCCATGAAGAGCGACTCCTCCTCCGTGACTCCTACAAGTTATCCTCTGATCACTGGATATGTACACAAACAAACACACATTCACACATACACTCCCACACACTCATACCTATACACACTCACACGCATACACACATACTCATACACACATATACATACACACATACACTCACACACATACACACATACTCATACACACATACACACACACTCACTCCATACACATACACATATATTCATACACACACATATCACATACATACACACTAATACATGTACACTCACACACACATACACATTTACACACTCACACACAGACACACATACTCATATACACACACATTCACATGCATATGCACACTTACACATGTACACATTTACATACTCACACACATACTCAAATTATCATACACACACATTCACATACATACACACAGTCACACACATATGCACATACTCATACATACTTACATATTCACACACATACATACAGATACACACATACACATTCACACATATTCATATATATACACACATATACATACACACACATACACACTCACATACAGATACACACATACTCATACACGCTTACACATATTCACATACTCATACACACTCACATATATTCACATACATACACACATATACATACACACACATACACTCACACACAAACACACTCACATACACATACACATACATACATATTCACACATACATATTCACACATACATATTCACATACAAACACATATACATACACACAGATGCACACATACTCATACACACATATACATACACACACATGCACTCACACACATGCACACATACTCATACACACATATACATACACACATACACTCACACACATACATACAAACACATACACACATACACTCACACACTCATGTATACATACAACATTCTCATACACACTCACACATATTCACATACATACATTCACACACATACACTCACAGACACATACATACAACTTAAATAAAATGCAATAATAAAAATAAAGAAAATAATCCAGATGACTAAAAAAGGGATAAAGATCAAGAAGTTGACTTCTGGGGCTGGGGAGTTAGCTCAGTGGTAGAGCGCTTACCTAGGAAGCGCAAGGCCCTGGGTTCGGTCCCCAGCTCCGAAAAAAAGAACCAAAAAAAAAAAAAAAAAAAAAAAAAAAAAAGAAGTTGACTTCTAAGTCTTATCTCAAGCAGCTCTAACCTAAGAAGCCCTGTACCTAAAGGATTTCTGTCACCCATTATAGAGCGACACTGAAAGAAAAACTGTCCAGTATGCTACCAGTTTCCAAAATACCGTGCCTTTCGGGATAGCGACTTCTCCATCAGGTGGCCCCTCGAGGTCTTGACTACTGAAATAAAGGTCAACACTGATCTGCTCCACTAGACTCTACTGCATTACTTCCACTAACACGCTTCCATAGCCACGGGCAAGCTCAGATCAGAATCAACGGGAAAGCACGCACTCACTGTTGGAGGAAAGCAGAGCCCATCTTCCCTGCTCTACACTCTGACAAACCAGCAAAGCGCTTTAAGAAAGTATTTCATCAGGGGAGGGTAGTGCTCAAATCAAGTCCAGAGAGTCTGCCTGACCACTTCCCAGACCTTCTGAGGGAGTCTCAGAAATGTGTATCTTCCTGCTAGTTGACGGTGGAGTCGAAAGAGCTTTCTATCCTGAGGGCACACATATTGTTCTCTTTGGAGGCAGAAATAATTCCAGGGTTCCTGGACCCTCTGGAGTGTGAGGGCTAATCTGCTCCTCACAAACAGGAAGTGATAAAGTAGAAATTCAGACCTCTCTATAGCATAGCCCTCCCATCCCCTACCCTGCACTCCCACCCCCACCCCTATCCCAGTCACTTGAGGGTTTCCTCCTCAACCAGCACAGGTAAAAACAAAAGTATAAATATCCAAGTAGACTGGCCATTGCCTCAATTGCCCCAAACTCCTAAAGCTGTAAACACTCCATCACTAACGGATGCCTGTAGCGCTCCAACCCTACCAGGTACAAACCTGGCGGAGGAAGCAGAGGGTTTGCCTAAGAGTTGTCTGCATATGAGAAATTGTAACCCCAAGGCATTGTGGGTGGTTCTGAACCCCGACACTGCTATCTGACATACCTGCAGGTTCTAAACAGTTCACAGAGGTAGAGCTGATGAAAGCCGGTATGTTTTTGCCTTTAATGACCAGCAGTACACATAGGCTGCATGCCATGGGAGTCCACTAAAGGCTCATCTTATCTGTTTCGGCCATTACATTGTCGGCCCTGCAATTCATGAGAAAATCCATTGACTTAATATGTAGAGAATCTGATATGATGTTCCTGCCAAAACAGAATAGGAAACAAGCCAGTTCTCCTCCAGCACGTACTTGACTAGCACCAAGAAACAAAACAAAACAAAACAAGCAAAACCAACCATAGAAAATTGCTCAGCTCACCAGCTGACTGCAGGAGGAACTTCCTTCACACCTGGAAGAGGAAAGCCAATCCAAGGATCCAAGGGATCCCTAAAACCTAAGAGATTATAGAGAGGTTTCTCTGGATTTGGGGGATACTATAGATCTTGGTTTCTTGGTTCAAATCTCCCTGAAAGTACATACTTCATATGAACTTACAAAAATTGTGCCAGACCCTTCTCTACTAGAAGATATCCAGGAACAAGCTTCCAGTCAGAGTTGGCCCCATACCCGTCTTCAGCAGTTAGTGCAATGTCTCACGTGGAGATGGTTTTAGGTTATTTGTGCCTTTGAATTATCCACGAATTGTAAAACTAAAAATGAAAAACTGCAAAATGCTCTGAAGACTTATTATTTCCAAGAAGCCACATAATCCTTGTACTATGGGATTAACCTCAAACCTACAAAAATTCAAAAGCTAATTATCTAACCAAGCAATAAATTTCTAACTATGCTTTGATGCTTCCAATTAATTTATAGATTCCTGATACCATCTTAAGACTTTTTAAATGCCTTCTACTTCGAATCACAATCTCTAAAAGACAAAAGAAAAACCACTCCAGAATCTTAACTGTAATGATTAATAGAAACTAATTTTTACAGTCACTGTTTAAAATTCTACAAAACCATTAAACCTTATCCATCACCATAATCCCCACCACTGGTACAACAGCACAAAGTATATTTTTCAACCTAATACTAGAGTCAAACTTAAATATGGCATTAAAAGAAACTTTTTCTATAAATAAATCTTTACCGAAATATTAAATATTCTGCTCATTGAGTTAATAGAAAAGCAGATACTCAACTATTAAACATTACCACTAAGCCACAGTCCACATCCTAAAATAATGCAATTAGAAGAGTTATCTTTGTATCTTTGAAACATTCTAATTTACTCAATGCGTGCATAAGATTTTCAAATGATGTAAATTAGCATGCCTCCACAGGAGAGACGTAAGTTATGATCTAGTACACAGGAAAAGAATGCCTTTGACCTCACCTTGTAACATTGTATCATTGCTAAGTTTGTAGCCCCTTTAGGAGTTACTAGAGTTCTATCATACCCTATCCAGGAGTCTGGGTATAGCTCACTGGTAGTGTACTTATCTAGCATACAAGAAGACCTAGGTTTGATTTCTAAGACAAGGAGGAAAAGTACACGTGACAGACCTGCTACTGAACTTTTCTTCACAGCTAAATACTCTTGGGGGCTGAAAAGATGACTCAGAGGATGCTCCTCTAGAAGACCTGACTCCCAGAACCCACACAGCAGCTCGCAGCCACCAGCAACCCCGGTCCCAGGGGATCTGATGCCCTCTTCTGGCCCCTAAAGGCACTGGACATGTATACGGTACACACATACATACAAGCAAAATACTCATAAAGACACACACACAGGGAGAGGGCGGGAGAGACAGAGAGAGAAGAGAGAGAACACTAAATGCTCTCATTTTTCCTGCTTGTCAACAACCATGTAAATTATTGAAAAACTTCCAGGGACTAAGCCACTACCTAAAGACTATACATGGACTGACCCTGGACTCTGACCCCATAGGTAGCAATGAATATCCTAGTAAGAGCACCAGTGGAAGGGGAAGCCCTGGGTCCTGCTAAGACTGAACCCCCAGTGAACTAGTCTATGGGGGGAGGGCGGCAATGGGGGGAGGGTTGGGAGGGGAACACCCATAAGGAAGGGGAGGGGGGAGGGGGATGTTTGCCCGGAAACCGGGAAAGGGAATAACACTCGAAATGTATATAAGAAATACTCAAGTTAATAAAAAAAAAAATTATTGAAAAACTAATAATACAGTAATACTGGAATAAAAGTTTTTTAAAAAGCCTTAAACCAAAGTATTCTTTACCAAGTGTTTAATATAAGAAGACTTCAAATACTTTACTATTTCAGGACTGAATTCGCTAATCTTCCTTACTTGCATTAAAAGTAGCAGCTTTCACATCACAAAATGGAGAAGCCCAGCAGCAAACACTTCTAACAGTCCTGAAGGAAATCTGTCCATTGGCATGCAAAAAGAACCTGTTTAAAAATTAGTTCCCTCCTCATTCCCGCAGCTTCCAATAGGTCCTTGTGAGTCTTTCAATGCTGATAGGTTTGCAATGCTTTGGACCATGAATGTTCCCCAGGCCCCTATGTTAGTGGCTTAGTGTCCAGGATGGACCTTTGAAGCAGTGACTCTTTGACAGCCTAGTGAGCTGTCACTGGATCACTGGGGGGTCTCCTTGAAGGGGTTTCTGTATCCCAGGTCAATCCTCTTTCTTTTGCCAGGAGGAAAGCAGTTTCTCTCCACCACAAGCTTAATGCATGAAGAGGATTTGGGGCCTTTCGGGAGACACAAAAGTAAAGCCAATCAAGGACAGCAAGAGTCAATCTCAGATACTTTGTTCCGGAGACAACCAACAAGCAGATTACCTCCCATATGAAAACACATAAAACCACACATGGGCAACATCCAGAGAAACAATTATACAGTCAAAGCCATTAAAATAAGCTTTGCTATAAGCCATCAATTTTTTTTCTTCTTTCAAATTAACAGGTAATTACATGTTAACTGCAAAACATGTGCTCCTATACTCTGGGTTGGAACATTCACTTGCTGCAATTCTAATTTATTTCCTAATCTAATTTCTAGGCCAATTTCTTAAAAATATGAAATGAAAATTTCCCATAATAAAGAATTCCAAACCTACTAAAAACACGTTTAAAATCGAAGAGCCCTATAATTCTGAATGCTTTCTTTTTTTTTTTTTTTTCTTTAAAACTGGGTGCCAAGAAGCTGGGGCGGAAAGTAGAGCAGCTCATTGTGAGCGTCCTGGCTTCCCAGAGCCTGTTTGCAGGTCACTAAACTGGAACTTGGATGACATTCTTCCATTGAAACAGTGTGGCAAATAGGCCTTCTTTCCCAGGCCTTCCTACCCAGCTTCGTCAGTAGTTTAAAAAGAAAATGAACGTTAATTAGATACTTTAAAACGACAGAAAGGCTCTTAGCGAAAGATCTGATACACAAAGTCCTGTGCCTATGCAGTTCTCACATTTTTCTCCCCATAGTCCTGTGTGAATCGGAAAAACTTACTGCTCCCCAAAAGTCTCCAAAGACGGCAGGACTAAATTAAGCTGCACTTCCCACTGCTATAAACCACCCTATCCCATCTAACATAATTTACAATTGATATTACATTATGAAATCAGCACTTGTATTTATTACTTTTAAGACTTTGCGGGGGGGTGGGACTGGAACATTTCCTTATCATAATGTGAAAACCTAGGTTCAACCCTCAGCACCGTGCTTAAAGAAAAAGGAGTTCGGATTAGGGCTTGGTGGGGTGGCGATGCCCTGCGGATCCCTGACATGACAGTGGGGATGGGGTCTGTGTATGTGAGTGCATGCACCCACTCCCGGAGTGTCAGTCTAGACACAGAGAACACCAGCAGACACGCTGTGGGGGAAACAAACTGCAAGAGTGACATCTGAAGACCTTTCACAGAGGGACTGAGTGAGAGTAGTATACAAGCTTCTCGTATACCCTTGACAGAGACGGGCCCTCCTCTGTTAGGAAAGATCTTCCTTTTTACCAACTACAGAGCTTTGGAAAGGACACAGTTGAATCAGTGAGCCATCTAGGGGTAACAGAAGTCACAGCCTGATCACCCTCACAGCGAAACACATTTGAGACTTTAGTGGAATGATGTCTAAGCAGCAAATCAAAACAAACAGACAAACAAAAGCCTAGTTTCTCTTCTAGCCACAAGTCACCGTCACGTGTCTTCAGGGAAGACACTCCAGCTGCCTACCGTTTGGTCTCCTTAGGGCCTGGCTTATGGGCAGCCACCCACGAATGTGGCAGAAGTTCTTACCCTGCTCCTGCCTAATGTCCGTGCGCACACAGTCCTAAAGCAAGAGAAAACCTACCCAGACAACATACGAGCATCTACAGACCGTGTACTTGGGCATACTCTCGGCCATGTATCTCCTAAACATGTCCAAGGACTACCTTACTGCTAGTGAGACCAGAAGGCAAATCTACGGTCATTTTTTTCCTTATTGTGTCATCTCTCCAGCTAGAAAGACCCTGACTCAAAGACTAGGTTATTTCCTAGAATGACCCAACAAAACATGGTTGGTTGGTGTGTGTGTGTGTGTGTGTGTGTGTGTGTGTGTGTGTGTGTGTGTATGTATGTATGTATGTATGTATGTATGTATGTATCTGTGTGTGTATTTAACTAAAAATTCTTAGCAGGGCTGGGGGTCTAACTTTGTGGTTGAGCAGTTGCCTGGCAAATACCTAGTCCTGGATTGGAGCCTCAGCCACGCTAATGGGGCCTGGTCTAGTGGTCCTCAGTCTTCTAAACACCGAGATCCTTTAATGCAGTTCCTCATGCAACCCCCACCATAAAATTATTTTTGCTACTACCTCATAACTGTAATTTTGCTACTGTTATGAATCGTAATATAAATATCTGTATTTTTCCAATGGTTTTAGGTGACCCTTGTGAAAAGAGCTGTTTAACTCCCCCAAAAAGAGCCCAATGAGCTTCAAGATGGGAACTGCTGGCCTAGTTAAAGAAAGTATATGTGACTCACAATCAGAGTCAGATCTGCTTAACCTTAGGCTAAGACGTATAGGCTGTCTTGTGAATGTCATTTGAATTCACTCCCACGTCGCTGCTTCAGAGTTTAGGTTAATACACTATTATATTTTTCTATCTTAAGGGTATCTCAGTATGAGTTCCCATTTTCTGGCTGGTCCCATTTTCTACTGTTTAATACAACATTGATTTTTTTTTTATTTTTTAATAGATTCATACTGAGTTTAACATGCAATCGGTTGAGTGTTTCTAATCCAAAATTCTAAAACCTAAAATGCCCCAAATCTAAAACACAATGCAAGGAAACACCTGATGCCATCTGACAAACTGCAGTCAAGACACAGGCGCACTAGACATCACGCATTAAAGTTTCCATCAGGATACGGGAAGAAGGCAAGCTCAAAAGGCAAACGCATTCCTTATTCAGACGTGGATCTCATGCCGAGATCCATCGTGTACATCTGAACACCCCACTAGTCCAAATCCAAACTAGTCCAAAATGTGTCAGATCCCTGGTCTCCAGCATTCTCAGCAACGGACATGCAGCCTACGCAGGAATGTTTACAGAAATGGCGTTTCAATGACTCCCCCATCATGGGAAGGACTATGCAGCAAGAGGTCCCAATTCCTGCCCTCAAAGTTACTTCAGAGTCTGTTTCCCCACATGGCCACTGCTCTCAGATCCCAAAGGCTCCCCCAATACACGGAGCAAGGCTTTGGAAAGGATCCTGATATGGTCCTTGTGAGTAGGCTATTACATCAAGATAACAACCGATATCACAGCCTGACTACCCATAGATCTAAACAGACCGGAGGATCCTCTAGAGGAATAATAAAGTAACAAATCAAAACAAAAAAACCTGGCTTCTCGTCTGGTGACAGTCACATGTCTTCAGGGAAGTCTCTCCGGCCGTCTGCCATTTGGTCTCCTAATGGCCTGGCTTCTGTCTGGCCCTGTTATCATCAAATGTGATGATTTAAGTAATATTTTTTTTCAGAACTATTATGTAAACCACTTTCAACAACATAAATGGGAAGTCTCCTCACACAGTCCTTCTAGAATGTTATCAAATATTATTAGAACCACAAAGTGAGTGAGCTGACAATCATGTAATATTCCCTAAAGGTGGTTTAAAATAAAACCGCACGGCAAGCCTAGCTTCTTAAGAGCCCCTGACCTTTTTGTTGGTGATTGGAATGGACAGGAAATAGTTGGGTTGATAATCTTTCTTGGCCTTCTTCCTCTTCTTCACGTGATCATTCCTGTCGCCTCTATTTTCTTTGCTTCTCTTTGGGTTTCCTTGAGGTACATTTCCTTGAGGTACATCAGGGACTAGAGGAGAACAGAGCAGAGAGAGTGTGTGTCTCACGCATTTAAAGGGTGATAACCCAGCTTAAAACAGAAGAAGCCGTGCGGTATCTACAATAAGCCGAGATACTGTGCAACTGTCATCTTCAAATATGAAGGAAGAGTGGGCAAACACTTCCGTAAAGCACGTAATCATGAACAGTTTAGGCCACTCAGACCACAGGATCCAGTTTCAACTATCTAGCTCTGACAAAACAATGAAAGGATACAGCTGTGTCCCAATAAAACTTTATTTAAAAAGCAGGTCATACAGACACTTATGCCTTAAGACACTAACAAGCACTCTCTACCACATGCCGAAGGGTTTTGCTTTTGTTTTGTGCTGTTTTTCCCATTGTTTTTGTTTTGTTTTGTTGAGGAAGGGTCCTGCTATGTAAACCAATCCCCTTTCCTCGGCCCCTCAAATTCAGAATTACAGTTATTAGCCACAACATCTGAAATCATAGTCTTTCTACCACTTGGCTTGTTCGTGTTCATTTCATCCATTCCCTATGACCTAACTTCCTCCTGCTAACCTGACTTCTCCCTAGCACGATGTGCCACCACCGTCAGCAGCACTGGTGACCTAATACATGGGCCCCTGTGGACACTCCTGGTCTAAACTGTAGCAAGTAGAATTGTGTCAGACAGACCGTAAGATCAATTAATAATCTTTCCATTGGCTAAAGGTGAGATCATCTGAGCATCGAATCGAATAACAAATTCAGTAGTGTAAATTATATCAAATATGATCAAATCAAGCAGTTCATAATGGTTTACAACGACAATTAGGTTACCTCTGGAAAAAGTCAGAGAATTGTTCTAAAAAGCAGCCTCTCGTTTGCACATGGGACAACTCTACAACCTTGTAGCGCTCATGGTTTTGTCCCCTTACTTCAGTGTCCTGTTGACACTAGCCACTGTGACACTTGACAGTCAGTCACACTGTCCCCGTTTGCAGAGAGTCTTCCTGTGTTTACCATGTAGCCTGTAGAACCAGAACAGACTCTCTCTCTCTGCTGTCTCACCCAGAGCCTCGTTTTCCTTCCAACTCTGGGATCACATCTGTGTCCAGAAAGACGATTTGCTGATATTTCTTTTACTTGCTTACACACGAAAAGATTTAAAAAAAAAAAGATTTATGTAATCATCTAGCTCACAGATAAAACTATTAAAGGTTGGTGACTTGAGGTCACAAGATGCAGAAATCTTTGGCCATGTGCCCCGAATCTTTCACCGGATTATTTACAGCAATTTTACTAGTTAGCAAAAAGTCATCCGTGGAAGTACAGCTTGTAAACCCATAAACCTAATTTATTACACTTGTTAATGTTCATAATGACTTCAGTAGCCATTGACTGGGCTCAGATAAACTTGTCATTGACAAAGGCTGCTACTCTCTCAACGGCAGGTTTTCGCTTTTTTGTTTTTTAGCAAAAGCGCCACAAGTCATCTTAAGTAGATCATCTGGTTTTGTTTTTTTTTTTCCCCTCAATTCTATTTATTCCTCCAAAACTACAACAGAGTGAATTAGAAGAGAAATTAATTAAGTATTCCGTCTGTTATTGTGGTTTGTTTTCACACTTGCTCTTAATTAAAATGCTGACAATAAATTAGAGTTTGTTTTGGTATTTCCTTTCTCGTTATTTAAGCAGATAAAAAAAATAAATAAACCTTTCAAGTAGGCTAGCAATGGCTATGCACGCCTGTAATTGCAGCATTGGGAAGGCTGAGGCAGGAGGCCTACTCGGAGTTCAAGGCCAACGTGGGCTTAAACATGGAGTCACTGTTTTAAAAAAGTAACTACATTTAAATATTAAAATATTACTTAGTGACATCACGGTCCTCTTAGTTTGCAACATTCCCTGTGATATATATACAACACAAACAAAAAGTAACCTAATAAAGCGATTCTCAGAACTTACCCATAATGCCTTACGCTAGACTCTGTATGTGGTAGTCGCCTTCCCAATTAACTATATGAAGGACGCACAATACAATGTATGTCTTTTTAACTGACGAAGAGCAACCACTGATATCTGTACTACTGAAATATAATCTTTCCTATACAAAGATTTCAGATGAATTTTGCTTGACAATTTTAAAATGCATAAACATAACTAGCTGATAGGTAATGAACCGATAATTTCCTCTATTTCAAAAATCTCTAATAATTGCATTAGAACTCTGTGTGAGGAAGCCCAGCGTGATGGTGCACGTTTATTTTGCCAACGCTCATGGGGGCAGAAGGGGAAGTTCAAGGCCAGCCCCAGGTGCGTAACGGCTATGAGACCACGCTGAGTCCCGTGAGACCTTGTCTCCAAACATACACACATATAAACATAAAATAGGAATCAGTAATCTCGGGCTGGAGAGATGGCTCAGCCGTTAAAGGCTAGGCTCACAACCAAAAATATAAGAATTAGTAATCTCTGGCAGAGCGGCAAGGCCCTGAGACTCCCAACGGTGTCGCGGATCGGAGTGGCAGTGCCTCGTCCGCACTTGCCAGAGCGGCCCTCATGGCGCTGCTCCGACGCCCGACGGTGTCCAGTGATTTGAAGAATATTGACACAGGAGTTAATCCTAAAGCTAAGAGCCATGTGACTGTCCGGCGAGCTGTTTTAGAAGAAATTGGAAATAAAGTTAGAGCCAGACCGGCTCAAGTGGCTAAGAAACCTCAGAATACCAAAGTACCAGTCCAGCCCACCAAAGCAATAAATGCCAGCAAACAGCCGAAACCTACAGCTTCTGTGAAACCAGTGCAGATGGAGACACTGGCCCCGAAGGATCCTCTGCCTGCCCCTGAGGATGTCTCCATGAAGGAAGAGAGCCTCTGCCAAGCTTTCTCTGATGCTTTGCTCTGCAAGATTGAGGACATAGATAATGAGGACGGGGAGAACCCTCAGCTCTGCAGTGACTACGTGAAGGACATCTACCAGTACCTCAGGCAGCTTGAGGCTTTGCAGTCCATCAATCCACACTTCTTAGATGGAAGAGACATAAACGGACGCATGCGTGCCATCCTGGTGGACTGGCTGGTCCAAGTCCATTCCAAGTTTAGGCTTCTGCAGGAGACTCTGTACATGTGCATTGCTATCATGGACCGGTTCCTTCAGGCTCAGCCAGTCTGCCGGAAGAAGCTGCAACTGGTTGGGATCACAGCTCTGCTCTTGGCTTCCAAATATGAGGAGATGTTTTCTCCAAATATCGAAGACTTTGTTTATATCACAGATAATGCTTACACCAGTTCCCAAATCCGAGAAATGGAGACTCTGATTTTGAAAGAGTTGAAATTCGAGTTGGGCCGGCCTTTGCCACTCCACTTCCTAAGGCGAGCCTCAAAAGCCGGGGAGGTGGATGTTGAACAGCACACGTTAGCCAAGTACCTGATGGAGCTGACCCTCGTCGACTACGACATGGTGCATTACCACCCTTCTCAGGTCGCAGCTGCTGCTTCCTGCCTCTCTCAGAAGGTGCTGGGCCAAGGAAAATGGAATTTAAAGCAGCAGTATTACACAGGCTACATGGAGAGTGAAATACTGGAAGTCATGCAGCACATGGCCAAGAACGTCGTGAAAGTCAATGAAAACCTCACCAAGTTCATCGCTGTCAAGAACTAATATGCCAGCAGCAGGCTCCTGAAGATCAGCACGATCCCTCAGCTGAACTCCAGAACCATCAAAGACCTGGCCTCCCCTCTGATGGGCAGACCCTAGGCAGCCGGGCTTCCTTCCATCGTGTGCTTCTCAGATTTGTATATATTCTAGTTTACATCACAAAACCTAATTTTCTAATTGTGTATTGATGAAAAATAAAGCTATTGATTTTCTTAAGGTACCCGTGTATATCTGTATGCTCTATACTGAAGAAATGTAGAATGGCCTACCATAACCGTGCTCTGTACTGAAGAAAAATAAAGCCACTGATTTACTTAAGGTAAAAAAAAAAAAAAAGAATTAGTAATCTCTATAGAACAGAGTTTCACACTTAGGAAAGTCATTTAACTAAAAACCAACTCGGAAATGTTTTCTTTTGAGTCTTCAGTGTGGTTTGAGGGCTGCTGAGATGGCTCAGGAGGTAAGGGTGCTTGTACGATGTGAGTTCAAGTCCCGGGACCTTAATAGTGGAGAGAAAGAACCGATTCCCTCAAGTTATCCTCTGACCTCCATACGTGTGTTCTGGCATGCATGCACTCATACATACACCTGTCTATCAACATACATGCTCACCTACATGTACATTCACACAAATAAATGAATGTTACTTTTAAAACGTTGCTTGGTTGTTAGGAGTTGACAATCTTACATAACAACAGTGAAACTCTGCCCATCTTCTATGGGAAACAGACTGGGTTTGTCCCATCAGCAAAATGACTCTGCCAAGCTAACGCCTGCCCACTCCACTGTCAGAGACAAACAACCAAACCACAAAACATTTTCTGGAGGCTTCCTGGATTTCTAACCAATTAAGTCACAGTGCACTTCTCTTATAAAGAGAAGAAACCCACGTGAGTCCTGGCACGTCCTCTCTCAAGTCATGTCAGCTGGATCGCCAGACAGACTAAGGTGTGATCCAAACTGCTCTATTTCCCCACCGTGTTCCAGATTTACTTTCTTATATACACTTATGGTTTACTTATCTATCTCTGATGAATGACCCTAAATGTATCTAAAATTCTTGTATTTGACTATACTATTTGAGAACATTTAATATTCCTACATATTTCTAGTGAAACTTCCTCTTGCATAAAAGCACCCCCCAAAAATGGGAAAACCCCATTTCAGCCAGGCAGACCCAGTAAAGATGACTGTACAATGAGAGAGACTGTGGCTGACTTGGCTACTTTGTGGGCCCTTCTTCCTTCCACCCTTCTCGACTCCTCTTCTACCCCTTCAAGCCTCTAACACTACATAGGAGAGAACAAAGGATAAAGGGGAAGGGGGTGACATCAGTATTGAGTTTCTTGGGACGAGTTTAATCTTTGCTGTCAGGATATCGAACTTCTTCTTGTTTCTTCTTTGCACACGACTACTTAAATGGCTAAGAATAACCAACAGCAACGAACAACCACAACTCATCCCACCCCTTGGGGACCCTAGTGTTTACATACCCCCTGAGAAATCCCCAGAATTCCAAATATCATATGGTTGTACGAACTCTCTGCCACTGGCAAAATCATGCCCCTGATAGAGCATGAAGCAAATCACAGTCAGCTGCTGTGGACAATCTGAAGCAGCCCCACATCCCACACCTGGGATGAAAATGACAATATATTTTTACAATATGTCTGTGCTGTTGTTGTTTTTTTTTTTTTTAAAGAAACCAAAATGCCAAAATTGTCACTACAAGGGACATCATCTAAAATGTCAGGAAAAGTGTTCTCTCTGGCAAGGGGTAGGCTTTCCAGATGTCCTCCTGAAACAGTGTGCTATAGGATCTAGGAAAGATGGCCTCAAAAAAAACAAGGCAGAAAGGGATTAAAGGAGACACTCAATGCCATTGTCCAGTCTCCATATGCACACATGTACCACACTCACACACACATGAAGAAAGGTTTTCTAAAGCAATTATTATACATTGCCCTATTTTAACCCTTTTCTTATACACATATCCTCTTTTGATGTGTACAGTATCATAATGAGGAGGCAAGAAGGAATTAAAATCTGCATTCTTTTTACAGTTAAAGTCCCACTCACACACTTGCTTTTTTTTTTTTAATTTATTTATTTACGTTACATATACACTTTTGATCTCTTCATGCACACCAGCAGAGGGCACCAGATCCCATTACAGATGGTTGGAAGCCACCATGTGGTTGCTGGGATTTGAACTCAGGACCTCTGGAAGAGCAGTCAGTGCTCTAACCACTGAGCCATCTCTCCAGCCCACTCACACACTTCCAATGACCAAAGTCACACAAGAAGGAAATTCAGGAATTGAAGCTGAAAACAGGGTTCTGTTTCTCCCCTTATCCCACAGGGCCCATGCACTAAACTGGAGCTTAGAATCTGAAAGTCATCTTCCCACAGAAGAAAGCTCCCATCCTGTTGTTTGAACGTAGGCTAACTCTCAGATAGGTTTAAAGCTCTTAACCCTTTTCAAAGAGTGGTATAAGAACAGATATCGGTAGACTGGCCTACACCCCATTTTACACGGGTAGATAGTATTGCTCTGATAAGAACGATACTAAATCCTGCTAAGGGCAAGAGGTGGAGTTGCAGGGCCAAGATCCTGCTTGCATAAAGGATCCCCCTTCCTGAGGCCCATCCTGAGCAGAAGCAGACATCCTTTTCAAAGCATGAAGAGAACAGAGCTCACGAACGCACCCCAGTCCTTCTCCCTCATGTACAGTGGTCATGGACCTCCTCAACCAATAGCCAGACTACAGAGGTTACTCACACCTACTGTAAGCTGCTCAGATATACTAAATATGAGTAAGACATGGACAGATCAGAAGCACCGACAGATGGACAGCGAACAGGTTTTATCTCCCGCTCCTGAATAACAGAAATCTGTCACACCTTGGTAGAGGTGACAGACATTACGTACAGTTCTGTTTTCACAATGACATGACATTTCTAGTTTGGCATTTCAACCAAGTAACTAATTCACAAAGTTCGTAGACGATGCTCTCAGGGGCTACAGAACTGAACTGATAATGCTTCTCTGGTTCACTGACGGAGAGATGGACCTGATCAATGCACGGCAAAGTGCCCATAAACACGCAAACGCCACTAACCGTTTATTACGTGAAGGGGTAGGCTCTGTAATCACAGGTGGTTCTAAAGGACTAAAGTGGGTTGTTGTAAACCACAGAACCATCTGCCAGGTAGTAACCACAGAATAATCTGGTCCACAATTTTGTGAGCGATGCCTTAATATTGTCTGCGACAGTTCTGACAACAAAGTACCAGATAACTGTTAGCACTCAAAAGCATGACACGCATGTAAAATGGAGGAAACGTATAACTAGATGCAGTGTCTGCGCTCCTAAATATCTGTGTTTTAACACAGTACTTACGTCCACAGTCATCTTGAATGTCTACGGCAGCAAACGGCAGGTCTGCCAGAGAACCTACAGGGCTGGTCTCCAGGTCCCCCGTCCCTTCCTCTCCTCTTGATAAATGATCACACTTATTGGCATCTATTTCTCCTGTAACAAACCAAAAACAGAAACACGTCTTACTGAATTGTTATTTGTTAAACTCCAACACGAAAACCAAGCCAACTCAGCTAGGTGAATTCAAGTCATAAGGAGAGGTTATTAAGCTCTCCTTTAACAGAGTCCTGGGTGTTTTTTGTTTTGCTTTGCCTTGGCTTGGTTTTTGCTGTTGTTGTTCTTGGGTGAGTGGGTTGGTTGACTGGTTGGTTGGTTGGTTTTGTTTTTTCAAGACAGGGTTTCTCTGTGTAAAAGTCCTAACTGTCCTAGGACAGTTCCTAGACTCTCTTTGTAGACCAGGCTGACCTTGACCTCGTAGAGCTCCACCTGCCTCTGCCTCCCCAGTGCTTGGTGGACATGGGCCACCATGCCCATGTTTGCTTGTTTTGTTTTTGGATAATCTTGTTTCTAACGGTGCATTTTTTTTTTATATTAAACAGTAAACTTCGAAGGCTTTAATCCTTTCCCAAAGGGTAGTGTTGGACATAGATGACAAATAGATCTTCCATCTTTTATTGATAAATTTTCTTAAATCTAAAAGCGGTCCTATTTTTTCACCTATTGACAACGAACTAGCAAAAGTTATTTGCTGACTTGTTTATTGTGTCTTCTCATGTCTATTTTCCATTATGTGGGGCATTTTAATATATTTTGTTTAATATTGTTTTGTTAGGATATATTAATTATATATAACATGTTTCATTGTTACTTTCATACAAGAACAGTATATTTTGATCATAGTCACATGCACACATGCACGTAAACACATGCACACACAGACATGCACATGAGCACGCGCACACACACACACACACACACACACACACACACATACTTCACCTCTTATCCCTTTTTCCTCCCACTCTGTGTTTTTTTTTTTTTTCTTTTCTTTTTTTCGGAGCTGGGGACCGAACCCAGGGCCTTGAGCTTGCTAGGCAAGTGCTCTACCACTGAGCTAAATCCCCAACCCCCAACTCTGTGTTTCTGATTTGCATGAGGTCTTGTACTTTTTCTCCACAAACTCTTCCACTCCATCATTACACTGGAAATATATTTAAAAAGACTTGACTCTTGGGACTAGCAAGACGGCTTCCTGGGTAAAGGCTTTTGCCATGAAAGTCTGGCAACCTGAGTTGGGCCTGCCAGAAACCATCCACAGGTGGACAGAACCAATTCTAATTGTTCTCTGACCTCCATACACAGATCACCCATGCATGCCTTCCCATACACACAATAACAAAAATTAAGTGTACGGCTCTAAAATGCATTTTTTTTAATTCAACTATGAGAAGCAAATCATCCTCGTGGTATTTTGTAACAGCCCTCCATGTCATGCCCTAAAAGCCACGTTTCACACTGGGCCTTTGTTTTCCTGTTATGGGAAGAACACCCACAATGCTGTAGGTGAACGACTAAGGAAAAGACCAGAACTGACAGTTAATCGCTAAGTGTATCTTTCGGTGGTCTCCATCAGCAGACATAAATGTTGTTTGTACTGAACAAAATCCTGGAATACTTACTTAATTTTCGGCCAGTATACCATTGAAGAGTGATTTGCCTTGCGGACTATTTTTAAAAAGTACCTCCTTCTGTCGTCACCCTCTATTTTCAAATGCTATGGCTGCAAAACACATTCCATGAGAATATGTAAATGGCTGGAGAGATGACTCAGGAGTTAAGAGCACTGGCTGCTCTTCCATCAAACCTGGGTTCAGTTCCCGGCACCCACATGGCTAACCGCATGTTTGTCAACTCCAGTTCCGGAGGGTTCAACACCTTCTTAGGACCCCCGAAGGCGGTGCAAACATCTGCTACACAGACATAACCCACAGGCCAAACAGCCATTCACACAGACTAAAATAAATCTTGAGGGGGAAAGGGGAGAAGGGGAACTGGGGGAGAGGAGCTGGGAAAGGGGGAGGAGTTGGGCGGTGGCCTACGAGGCTAGAGAGAAGGTTCGGTGGGTAACAGCACTTGTTGCTCCTTCCAGAGGTCCGGGGTCATTTCTAGGGTCAAATCCCAGCACCACATGGAGCAGCTTACCCACCACTGGGAGATTTAACATTCTCTTCTAGACTCTAGGCACCCACATGCTGCACCACACATACATTCAGGCATGTACACATACAGAAACACACACACACACACACACACACACACACACACACACACACATGCACACAAAATAATAACAATAAATCTTTTTAAACTATGACTTACAGGGTACTGGGGAACACTCAGAAGTATTCTGCCTCATCGGAACAAGGTCCTAGTTTTAATCCCTAGCGCTGGACACACACAAACTAAAATCAAACGAACAAACAAAAACCTATAGCCTGAAAACTGGTACTGTTCAGACCTGTAATTCTAGCAATAGGGAGACTGAGGCAGGATGCTCTCAACTCCAGGTCTTTCTATGGCGTGGACTCAATGCCAGCATGGACACCATCAGTCCTAGTTTTAAAAGTATATCCTCTAACTCTTCTACCTTCTCCTCCTCCTCGCCGTTTAGCTTTCCGTGTGTAACACACACGCAGTTTGGACTTAAACAAAAGTTTAAAAAGATCAATATGTATCTCGAACCTTTACGATGCTATGTAAAGGGCCCTCACTCACCCGCAGCTTACACTCAGAAAACAAAACAGCACTTGTCAGCCAGGTGTGGGAGCACGTACAGGCTTCTAATGCTAGCACACAGGAGAATTCGGAGTTCAAAGCCAGCCTGGCTAAAGACCAAGATCTTGACTCCAAATAACCAATATCAATGATAAAGCAATTTTTAAAGTGCTTACACAATCAAACATACCTATATACTACCTATAATGTATAAGAAAATTGCATAAAATCAGAATTGGGAGAATAAACTCAACTATGGCTCCCCTAACTTTTTCTCCATCTAGCACTTAGTGATAGGAGATAGTCCCAATATGATACTGTCATGTCAATATTATTTCCCAAGTCTGCATGCCACGTGGAAAATTCCTGACTTATAGTGGCTTCAAGTAAGACTTTTCAATCTCGTGAGCTGGCATCATTCCTACTACTATGATTAGAGGGGAGCTCTCAGAGACAAGGAGGCAGGGCATGGGGTGGGGTCAGGATCTCAGAGCCAAGGAGGCAGGGTATGGGGTGGGATTCATGATCTCAGAGCCAAGGAGGCAGGGTATAGGGTGGGGTTGAGGCTCTCCCAGCCAAGGAGACAGGTTTTTAGAGCCAAGAGGCAGGTCGTGGGGTCGGTGCATGGGTGGGGTTCCATGTCCAGAATCTTCGGGAGGTGGCCCAAATTTTGTTCTCTGTTCAACTTTCCTTCCTGTCAGCTGTTCAGGAGAGCAGTGACATTTAGTAGAAAACAATCAAATTTTGAGTGTTGATGTCTCCCCAGGCTATTGAAATGAGGTATGGCCTGTCTTGTGATGCTGGGGTTGGGGGGGGGGGGGGCGGGCGGTTAAGCAACGATGTTCGGCAGGCTTGGTGTATTTTAAGTCCTAGTTTCCCCTTCCAGTATTTGCCACTTACAATGAATGCTTACAGCACACATTCTTGGCAATACGTGAAATGGGGAAACTGATTTCTGAGTTCCTACAGAACTCTGAAAGCAAGGAGAATCATGAAAAACCACGGTGAATTAAGTCATTCTTTAAGTCCTTGATGTAGTTTAACTTTTAGTATAGCATGAGATCCATTTAGCACCACTACTGAGCAAGCGAAGTATGCTAAGTGAAGCCAAGAATCTTACATTAGCAGTGATGATCCCAGGCACCAAACCAAACTTGTCCAGGGACAGATCTCACCTCCAGACCAGTTAAACCAGGTCTATGTGGTGTAGACCAGGCTATCCTCCGGAATTCCTTACAAGCTCCTGAGTGACTCCCGTGTGCGAGGGAAGCTTGAAGGCCATTCATTGCCAAACTCTAGCTTTTCCTATCCCTTGAATCTACTCTAAATGATGGACTGCAGTAACAAGTATGATCAGCCGCAAAGTTAAAAGGCCTCTGAGTGTGTCAGCAATCCAGTCTCCTTCCAAGTACCTAGGAAGGGCCCACCAGGAGTACACAGGAACTTTCAACAACTGTCAGTACCCTCCTCAACCCTACCTCCCGGCCCCGTCTGGCTCCCCTTTGATAATTCCACTCTGAGCACTGAGCCAGCTCGCCCCCAAACACCCTACCAATTCTTACCGAAAGACTGGACAAGGCCCGTACACACCTAGGAGTGGTTACAATTTCACTGCAGTGTGGCTGTCTCAATACCCACGGAAAACGACGGTATTTAACAGCAGTCTCTGAACACGACAGGCTCTCTCGTTTTCACAGGACTCATTAAAAGGCGTAAAAAAGTAAAACCTAAGGAATGGGGGTTGAGGATGGGGCTTACCCTCAGACCGCTTGCCTATCATGCCCAACCCCGGGCTCAGTCGCACACACCAAAATCAAAACTAGAACCAGCCAATATCAGTGGGGAAAAAAATTAAAGGTTACTGTGATTTACTCTAGAGCGTTCTTCTGTGTTTGTGTACGTGTTTGCTTACCTGGCCTTGGTTTTGAGACAAGGTCTCCTACACTCCAAGCTGGCCTCAAACTCAACATGTAGCTGAGGATGGCCTTGAACACCTCATTCTCCCACCTCCATCTCTCAGGAATTAGAGTGTACATAACAGTGACTGCCCACTCTCATCCATCTGCATATTCAAATAATATTTACATTTGAGACAAAAATCTCACTAAATTGGTTGAATAGGATGTTTTTTTGAATTTATAATCCTGCATCAGCTCTCAAAATACCTGTTATAACTTTCCACTGTTAGAGAACAAAACGGAAGGAATTTCTGTAGACAAGACTTAACTCCAAAAAGAGAATGCCGCCTACAACTACTGTTTTGTTTTTCTTTTACTCTTTATGACCCTGACTTTATAGCTTTAGTTTGGGGGTTAGCCGATTACTGGGTTCTTCTATGGCATCTTCATACACGTGCGCCATCACCGTTTGCTCGTAAGAGTTCACCTTGCCACATCCAACTGCCTCACCATCGTCCCAAACTTCGTCCCCTTCTCTGCCTTCCTGTTACAAATGTTTCGTTCCTTTCTTCACTGTCCACCACCTTTAGAATCTCGTCCTCCCCTTCAAGATCCCCTCTCTAGTTTCACGACCTACAAACACACATACATAAACACACACACGCATATCTACGTATATAATTTAACTTAGGTCCCACCCATGAGAGAAAACATACATGTTATTTTCCTGAGCCTGGCTTACTTCCTCTTAGGATAATCATTTCTATCTCTTTTCCTGCAAATGCTATGACTTCACTTTTCTTTATGACTGCAAAAAGTTCTGTGTTACGGAATTTTGGAGACCATAGACACACCACTTTCTCTTTCTCCAGTCCTGTGTAGATGGGCTTCTAGGTTAGTTATATTACGTGACTACTGTGAAGAGTGTGGGAATAAACTTGGATGTGCGGGTAGCACATAATGCACTGACTTAAGTATCCCGTGAGCATACGCCCAGCAGTGGTTTGGCTGGCCTTAGGGTATAGCTATGGGGTAGTTAGGTTTTCCATTTCTGAGGAGCCGCTATGCTGGATCCCGCTGTGTTATTACACAAGCTCACCTCCCATCAACAGGGTTCATCTTTCCCCACTTCCTAGCTCTTGTGTTTGTTTGCTTTTGAGACACTATCCTTCTACGGACCCCAGGCTGGTCTTGAACTAGCAATCCCCCTACCTTAGCTACCGAGGGCTGGTATATGCATCACTGTGTCTGTCTCATACATCTCCAAGGAAGTGCAGATCATTCCACAGAACACTATTTCCCAAACTAAATGTCAGGAAGCCTTGCCCCAGGTCTGTATGTGCTGGGCTTTGGGCTTTGTTGTTACTATAAGTAACGACATCCATTGCAACCACAGGTCCTCTTTCATAAGGTGTAAGTACTTCTCTCTGAGGAAACTTCCATAAAGCAGTCAATCATTAAGCATTTAAATCCAAAATTCATTGTGTTGGCTGCCGTAATGTTGCTTAAATACACTGGGCCTGGGGCTGGAGAGATGGCTCAGTGGTTAAGAGCACTGACTGCTCTTCCAGAGGTCCTGAGTTCAAATCCCAGCAACCACATGGTGGCTCACAACCATCTGTAATGGGATCTGATGCCCTCTGCTGGCGTGTCTGAAGGCAGTGACAGTGTACACATATACATAAATCTTTTTTTTTTAAAAAAATAGATAAACTGGGCCTCATAACCCAGACCTGTAATAACAGGTACTTTGAGAGCTGATGCAGGATTATAAATTAAAAAAAAAAAAATCCTATACAACCAATTTAGTGAGATTTTTGTCTCAAACGTAGAGTTAATGAAGTTGGCACAGACCACCATGAGAGAGTTCTTGCTTGCCACGTACCAGAATGAGATAAATCTACCACAAAATGTGTGAGCCACGCCTGTTGGGGGTCACACTTGCAATCCCAGGAAGGCACAGGCAGGGAGATGAGGTATCCAAGGCTATCCTCAGCCTGAGCACACATGGCACAAAGAATTTTAAAGTCGTCCAACACTTGATCTGTTACTAAAACAGAATGTATCATTTACAGATATCCAGATAAATCACAGGAGTTCATGTAACACTAATGAAGTGAGACTGGAAATTAGCATTATTAGCATCCCTAGTTTTTGCTAATTGGAAATTAGCATTACCAGCAGTAATAGGCAACATTTAAATGGGTACCTTACGCCAGGCGAACGCACTTTGGAAAGTAACTCATTTAAATCTTAACAACTCTGTTATCAGGGAGACTATTACACCAGGCACTGATTTAGTAACAGGCCGCAAGTTAAGTAGATTCAGGAGCTACCATTTGACCAAGTGACCCTGTTACACAACCCACAATTTCCAGAATCAACTAGGCCTGCGCTCTTTACCAAATACTGACTGACTGACGGCAGCACTGTAAACTGAGGCAGGAAGGAATGTGCCAACAGGTGAGGAGCACGGAAGATGGCCTAAGGTTCCTCTTACTAAAATTTGGGTTCACTCAAACAGGCCTCCTCTCAACCTTGCTTGAAGCAAAGAGAAGGGTGGGGTCAGGGGGGAGGTAAGGCGGGTTGGTAATTTAAATGCCTAACAGAGAAACAATCAAACAGTGCATGCTCACCAGTGACTGAAAACCACGGATATGAAGAGTCTAACAACCGGAGAAAAGGTGACTCTCTGAAAGGCAGATATGTGGTCAAGGGTGTAACCGGAAGGTAACACTGACGTAGCATACACAAAGCCCTGGGCTTTATCCCCAGCGTTACAAAACGAGCGGAAGATAAATCAAAAAGTAGCTGGAAAACAGCATGTCCCCAAGATGTAGAGTTAGGGAAGGAAGAATAAAGGCTGACGTGTTTCTGAATGCTAAGTACTCTCCAACCCCCTGCACTAGGTTATCTCTAAAGTGATTATTGCTTTTATAGGAAAAACCGTGAATGAATGTATTTAAAGGATCCTCTAAAGCCGCCCATGTAAATGCATTCGAATCCTCAAATCACAGTAAGCCTATCATCAAATCACAGGTACACATCAGCAAACATCAAAATCAAGCAAACAGAAAACATAAAAGACAGACTGGCCAAGTTTTACAAAATAGGTTTCCTATCTGAATAGCAAAACACGGCTCCGTTAGGCGAGACTCTCTTCTGGTCCCTGAGCTACTCAAACTGCTATGGAATCGGCCTGTCATCCGTCGCGGTCTATCTACTTGGATTAGCTCCATAAAGCGGTTACACAGTAGGTCTCCAGAAATGTTTCAACGTCGTGCCAACCGGGCCACTTTCCCAGCGTACTTCCACTTCCTCCTCATGAAGAGGGAGCAATCCAAATTAGTAAGAAGAAATTGGCAAGTCGACACTACATGAATGGAAGGACCGGGTAAACCAGACAGGCGTCTTAAGCTTTGTCACTATAAGTAAACAATATGCTAACAGCATCCCAAACTGCAGAGCCACGTGGTGTAAATAGGCGAGAAGGCTCCTCTCCTACCATCTAGTACTCTATTTCCTTCCCCCATTATCCACACTCCTTCACCTTATAAAAACATCTCAAGCAGGGACAGTCTGGGCATCTCCCCACATGATGTGTGTAACTGCATTCACATGAAGTTATACATACGTGTACATTATTCTCATAATTTATATTTGCATATAAAGTATTTACACCGTTAGCATGCTTAGACCGCCCACTTTAATATTCTTATGCTTTGTATGCATTTAGGATATAATGATCTTGTAGAACACCTTTTTTCCCCCTATTACTTCTCGGTTCCTTTCCCTCCAAGTCCAATCTCTAATTCCTACCCAGGTTTAGCACATAGCGAAAGGTGAACCAAGCTGAAGTACACTCTGGGCGCCAGCGGATTGGTGCCCATTTTAAAGTGCTCCTTGCCAAGCCTCGAGTAAAATCCTAAATGAAACAAGGCGGTGTTTAGAGCCTTCTATTTACAATTTAAAAAATAATAAAGGGATAAAGAAAACGGAGGGTTTTCTTTCCTTGATTTTGTTAACCTCCCCAACACAGTGGGAAAGGATGTGTTGCAAAACTTTGGGCCACGGGCCACAAGATAGGAAGACGTAAAAGAAACCGCAACCCGTGGGATCACACCCCTCTCCATTCGCGACGTGGAGTGGTGCACGGAGACCCACGGATGCAACCAAACGGCCGGGACTACCAGGGTTGTACCGGGTGTGAGGGGAGGACCGACCGCGAGGGGCGTGGGGTTGCGGGTGGCCTGGGAGGCGGAACGGGGCGGGTGAGCACGCCCCACGGCAGAAGCCGCGCCCCAGGGCGCGCAGGGCGGCGCGCTCTCACCCGCGGCGGGGCGCTCCATGGTCGCGGCGCGAAGGCAGAGGCGCGGGCCCGGGGCCCGCGGGGCAGCGGGGGCGCGGGCCGCGGCGGCCAGGCCTACGGAGGCGCAGAGCCCTGCGAGTCGCAGCATCCCCGGCACCCGACGCTTCGGGTGGAGCCGGAAGGGGCCGTCCTGGCAGGGCGCGGATACCCGGATCGGGGCGGTCCCGGGGCCGCACTCCGCTCCGACCTCTGGCCGCCCTCGGTTATTTCCTGCAGCGCGGCCCTTCCCGTCCCACGCTTGGAGGGGCGAGCCTGGGGCCAGGAGAGCATTCCTTGACCCGCTGTCTCTTGAGAGCCCGTGTGTTTGCTTTAGCTTGGAGCTTTGGATACAAAGCTCTGATTGCAAAATAGGCGGGCTGAGCAGAATGTACAATAGCGAGGCCTTGAACGTCGCTATAACGAGATGCTTTTATTTACGTAACATTATTCCCCCCCCCCCAAAAAAAGGAGCATTTTTAACAGCAGTTTAATAGCTAGGAGTTGGAATAGCTAAATGAAATCATCTACAGAGTTTTTTTGTTTTTGTTGTTGTTGTTGTTATTTTTGTTGTTTTTTTTTTGCAGATTAGGTTCCTCAGTATCCGAGTAAATAAGAGAAAGGCAATTTACTAAATAAAAAAATAGCTAAAATATGAATACATCTTGTAAAAAATAATGCTACTGGTTTGTTTGTTTTCCGGGCTGGGAGCAGATGTTGGTATTAGTTTTGGTTTGTTGGGGGTAGGGTGTATTTTTAACTTAAAGAAATGTGTTGTATCAATTGATCCAGCCCATTTTGAGAACACCTCACCTACAGGGACTATATCCTAGAATAGGCATAAGAACAGAAAAGGCACTCACAGAACTATAGTAGTTAACACAACCTGTCCTGGTGGGACCGCACTTATCACAGAGTTCCAGAGGCGTGTACCTGGAGTTCAAGGCCGACCTGGGGGTGAATAGCAAATCCCAGGTCATGAAGACCTACACCGTGAGAAACGATAAATTAAGTTACCGTACACTGGAAAACCTCAAAGGGGGTTAATATGACTTCTGGCTGTCTGTTCTCCAGCTGGAGCTCTTAGAAGCTGGTGGAGAAGTTTGATGAGTTCCCTGCTTGATGTTTAAGTCCCGGCCCCTTTTTGTGGATCTGCATGTAAGACGGTCTTTTTTAAAGAAGCAGGCTATCTAATCACGGAGAGAAAACCAAAAGTAAGTAAGAGAGATTGAGGCAGGAGGATCTTCAAAGGCCAGCCTAGGCTAGCTGGGCTGGGCAGGGTTTAGAATATGCTGTTTAGGCATAAGGATTACTCTGAGATGCAGTAGGTGGACAACCCTTTGCCCTCCGTTTTCCCACTGGAAGTAGAATATATATTTCTCTTTGTAAGGAGTATTTCTCCCTCCCCTATTTTAAAGGTATATTAATGTGACTGGAGAGTAAGAACAGCACATTGAAACAGCAAGGTTGACAGGTGAAAGCCGGTTTGCACAGAGTAGAGCAACACCTCTCCCCCCTCCTTAGGCTTCCTGTAACAAACCAACACTAAAAACCTGGGAGAAGCAGGTGCTGCACCTCGTGTGTGGTCTGATGTTTCAGAAAGAGCTCAAGAGCCCACTCCTATATTTCTTCCTTTAAAAAAACAAAACAAAACAAAACAAAACCAAAGCAGTGTGTTTCGGTTTCTAACTCTGTGTCTGTGGTGTAATCCTTAGCCTTGGGACATAACTTGCAGTGGAGGGACCAGAACACCAACCCAGCCCCTAAACTTTCACCTACAATCTACCCTGCCTGAAATATGTGCTGGGGCAAAGGAGGCAGAGAACTCGTGATGTGGCCAAATAGTGACTGGTCGGTCTGAGACTCACACCACAAAAGGAAGACTATGCCTTATGCCTGCGCAGAACCAGGAACCAGAGGCTAGACAGCCCAGAGCCGTAGGATAGGAAAAGAAAATCAAAACATAACTCCTAATGATAGTTCTGCTGTACTCATAGACAGTGCCTAGCCCAGTGGCCATTGCCCTGATCATCATCAGAGAGGCTTCCTCCGGTAGCTAATGGGAGCAGATACAGAGAGAGACCCACACCAAACATGAGCTAAAAGAGCCCCATTTGGAGTTCTCCTTCCAGTCTCTACCCCTCAGAGCTCAGGAACCCAGAGGAAAAGGGAAAGAAAGAATTGGAGGATTCTCCAGAGAGGTGGAGGACACCAGGAAAACAGGGCCCATAAAATCAACTAAGCAGGGTTCATAGAGGCTCACAGAGCCTGCATGGGTCCGGGCTAGGTCCTCTGTGCACATGCTGTGGTTGTTTAGTTTGGCACGTTTGTGAGATTCCTATCATCGGAAGCAGAGGTATCTTCGACTCTTGCCTATTCTTGGGATCTATTTCCTCCTACTGGGTTGCCTTGCCCAGCCCTGATATGAGGGTTACTGTAACTTGCTATGTTGCGGTCGGTTGGTATCCTTCGGAGACCTGCTCTTTTCTGAAGGAAAACCAAGGAGGAATGAATCTGGGTGAGAGGGGAGGTGGGGGGGGGGGGGACTGGAAGGGTGGAAGGAGGGGAAACTGTGGTCTGGAGAGGGAGGAAGAAGGAGAGGGGGAGGGAAGGGGGAGGGAAGGAGAAGAGGGGAGGAGGGGGTTAGGGAGAGGAGGGGAGGGGAGGGACAGGGAAGGGAAGGGGGAGGGGGAGGGGAAGAAGAGAGGACCGGGAGGAGCGTACTGAGCTCAGATTCAGGGCCGGCTCTAAGCATGCTTTACCTTGCCTTTTATTTTTCAGTTCCTGGCAGTCAAAGCAAGCCTCGGACTCTCTAGCCTTTCTTACTCTTTCTCTGACCTCAACCTCTAATTTAAAAAGCATGATTACTGTGCCAGTATTTAAAGCTTGCCTGGCCTGGTTGTTTTTCTCTCAAAGTGAAAAACTGGCTAGTCTTCTGTCAACTTGACACACGAATTAGAGTTATTTGAAAGGAGAGAGCCTGAATTGAGAAGATGCCTCCATAAGATCTGACCGTGTGGAGGAGGGCCCAGCCCAATGTGGGTGGCGCCAACTCTGGGCTGGTGGTCCTGGTTCTATAAGAAATCAGCGCCCCCCATGGCCTCTGCATTAGTACCTGTCTCCAGAATACTGCCCTGTTTGAGTTCCTGTCCTGACTTCCCTCCATGATGAACAATAATGAAGTGTAACCCAAATAAGCCCTTCCCTCCAACTTGCTTTTCGGTCATTGTGTTTTGTTGCAAACTCTAATTCTAAATTATTTTGTTAAGCTAAGAACCTAAAAGGGCTCCCTGGATTGCCTGGAACCGTTGTATTCCTGTACCGGACACGAGAACAAGGCTTTCCCTGCATACCGATCTTTACTTAAAGCCTTTATTTTCTACACATTTGCTCCTCCCGTCCCCTCCCCCGTAGTCTCTTCATACTGTACCGCGCTTTGCTATGTTATGAAATATAATTACGGGGGGGGGGGGGGACCTGGTGGGCCCATGCCAGGATGTCCCCCTGAGAAATCACACCATGCAATAGACCTAGTATAAAAGGGGTTTATTTAGGCGAAGGGAGAGGAGGAAGGGCCTGTAGAAGAGGTAGGGGCAGACAGATGGGGGCAGAGAAGGGAGAGACAGCAGAAAGGAGGAGAGAGATTGCCTGGCTGGGAACACGTGGGCGAACTGGGGTGGCGAGCAGTCTTTTCTTTTTTTTTTTTCTTTTTTTTTTTTAGGCTCCTAGACTGCACCTTACTGCGGCAGGTAATGGCGGCACATTATGAAGTAAGCCCTTGCTAGGTCCCTAGGAGGAACCCAGCGGAATCACCTGTAAGTCAACACCAGGTAAGTCCAAAAATGGCTGTCTCATACCAGAAAGGCTAAAAACACAGGAGTTGCTCAGTCCACAAGTCTGCAGTCTCAACGTGGCGCGAATACACGAGCCACTGATTCTCAGTCCACTGTGGAAGACTAAAAAAGGTTCCTAATAGCACCAAAGGAATGTTACAGCGGAAACAACCAACTAAATGAACTTGCCAGAAAGAATAAAGGCAAGCAGGCAAGCCACCAAAAAAAAAAAAAAAAAAAGCAGTAACACATAGATTAAAAATAAAAATAACCGTCTTCCATGTCCTTTATTTTGGGCTGCCACCAGAAGGGGAGGCTCAGTTTTAGGGTGGGTTTCCCCTCTTCGGATAACATGATTAAGAAAATTCCTCACTTGAGTTGATTAGATACAATTGAAGAGATTTGGCAACCTCAGGCAGAAGGCGCAGAATACACCCAGACACCAAATTCTTAGCACAAAGGAGACTTATTACCTGGGAGGGGCAAGGTGGGGGCTGCCTCTGGGTAGGACAAGAGCAGGCAGCAAGTCACAGCAGGGTTTTTTTTTGTTGTGTTGGTGGTTTGTTTTTGTGTATGTTTTCTTCTGCAGGAGTGGGTTTTTAAGGAGAAAAGGGGGAAAGTCTGTGCTAGGGTGAGTTAGTAAATCCTGATTGGACATGTTAGCCAAATAATGAATTTTGAATTTTGGACCTTGGTGTTTTGTCTCAGGAATAAGTAAGCAGCCAAATAAGGAAAAAATAGACCTTGGGGGCTAGCTTTAGGAATGTGATCAGTTCTTACCAGGGGGGTGGGGGTGGTGGGGAGACAGAGAGACAGACAGACAGAGACAGAGACAGAGGCTAAAGGGCAAAAGCTCTAAGCATTTAATTTGCCATGTTTGGGCCTGTTGAGAGGGCTTCATCAATCTAGTTGGCCACGAACAGCCATCTTGTGAACCGATGTGGCAGCTCGGGAGACCAGAGATGCTGTAAGGATGAGCTGGAAATTTGTGTGACTCCCTGAGAGAAGAGTGCCTGGACATGACCCCCGACCCCCTTGGCTGCTCTGCCTTCCTGCTTCGGTATGCCTGTGTCTGCTCCCCACCCCTTTTTACCTTGTTACCATTGCCCCATTGTTCCCCCACCAGACAGAAACTGTGTTTTCAAGTCTTTGTGTTACCAAGTACACAGAGGTTGCCCTGAGAGTATCTATTGAATGAATTAATAATATTTTCAGATTTATATTTTAACTATTCATGTTTATCAAACAAACAAACAAGCCAGCACAGCCAAATAAGTTTCAAAAAGGAAAAAGGGGAAGAGGAAGGGAGGCAGGAAGAAGGGAGGAAAAGAAAGGACTCCTTGGGCTATCTTAATGTTTTCAAGTGTCTCTGGCCTGAAAATAAAGATGAATTGCCATTAGCATCAAGGACAAAAGTCCCTTGGGTTTTTACAGTTTTATCTGGCTGTCCCCAGCTGTGTTTGGTGCTGCTCCTGACTTAATCCCGATGACCCCTCATTCCTAGGCCTCACTTGCCTTCTTGAGCTCCCGTGGTCCAGCTGACTCCCAGACCACTGCCTGGCTGGTTCACAGGGCCACTATGGCTTCTCCCAGTCATCATTGGATGGTCCTTAGCAAATGAGACCAAGTCTTCCTGATACATTGTATCCTGCTGGGAGATTGGCAGAATCAAAGATATGATTTGGAACCTCTGAACGTTACAGAATTTCTTGAGATTAGTAGGTGCCTCAGAACACACCCAGCCTTTCTTCTCTCCGTGGGACGGTTCAGGGTATACCGTCAAGATAGATGCATGAGAACGGTTCGCAATCAAATTCCTACATGGTTCCCGCTGCAACAGCCACCTCTGTCCTTCGGAGTGTGTTGCTACCAGACTTGTTTATCTACCAGACTCCTTTCAGTACAGATGAGAGCTCCACTTCTATCTGTAGTTATCGTCCTTTCCCTGTGAATGTCCCCCTGAACGACTGTTCTAATTCTTAGTAGAGAAACTCGCTCGTCCTACATATGAACTACAGCTGCAAACATTTTCAAAAGAGGTGAAGTCATGCAGTTTTATAAGACATAGTCAAGTGTCAACACAAAAGCTAGGACTCTTGGTAACCAAGGGTGACTCAGGATTGACATTCCGTTGTGCTAGAGGGGAACTGAGACCCTAAAACCTGTTGTCCCCCCCCCCCCCCCCGGAGCTGGGGACCGAACCCAGGGCCTTGCGCTTCCTAGGCAAGCGCTCTACCACTGAGCCAAATCCCCAACCCCAAAACCTGTTGTTTTGTTTTTTGTTGTTTTTTTTTTTAGCATAACAATTTTAAGATACTGCCTACCATCAGACACCACCCCTCCCCTCCCCTTTCTCCCTCTCTTTTCCCTCCCCCTTCCCCTTCCCCATGTTTGTTGTTAAGGATTGAAGCCCAGCGTTTCATATCTTAGTCACCTGCTCTACGGCTAAGCTACACCACCAGATCTTCTGCCCACTTAATAATAGAGTTGCAATGGCTGCACAGCTGAGAAATGTCTGATAATATTAACTATTAGAATCTGAATTTGACTGTCAGTGGTGGCTCACACTTTTAATCCCAGCACCTAGGAGGCAGAGGCAGGCAGATCTCTGCAAGGTCAAGGCCAGCCTGGTCTACAGTAAGTAGCAATCGATATCACAGCTTCAGCTTTCTGCGAGAGTACCACAGTTCAATTCACCGTTGACTCTTTATTGTTCAGACTTGTGTAAATTCGTGCCAGTGTGTCATTATTAATTATTAGGATGCTTCCTATCATTCCTTTAAAATATTGTATTACTTTTAAAAAGGCTCTTTTAAAATTATTTTGAATTATGTGTATGTGTCTATGAATAGAAATGTGCTCACGAATGCAGTTGCCTTTTGAAGCCAGAAGAAATGGGTTAGATCCTGGAAACTGGATCTAACCAGTTAAAGGCATGAGTGCCCAGGTTCTCTAAACTGTTGCAACGTCTCTCTCCAGCCCCACTATTTCATTGCTTAAAATAAATTCCCAGGAAGGAGACTGATAGATGAAAGATCATGACTGTGTATAGTTTTTGAACCATATTGTCAATTATCCACCAAAATGTTCAAACAAATTTATATGCGTGCTTGATGCAGTGGCCCACACTCGTAAGTCTAGCACTGGGAACCTGTGACAGTTTATACAGGCTCAGCCCAGAGAGTGGCACTATTAGGTATGGCACTGTTGGAGTGGGTGTGGCCCTGTTGGAGTAGGTGTGTCACTGTAGGTGGTGGTAGTCCTAGCTGCTTGGAAGCAAGTCTTCTTCCAGTAACCTTCACAGAAAAATGTAGAACTCCCAGCACCTCCTGCACCATGCCTGCCGGATGCTGCCATGCTTCCTTCTTGATAATGGACTGAATTAATTAAATGTTGTCCTTATAAAAGTTGCCTTGGTCGTGATGTCTGATCACACCAAGAAAACCCTAACTAAGACAGAGGCTAAGATAGGATGACTGCAGGTTCAACACCAGGGTAGACCACATAGTAAGCTTAAAGAGAGCCCTGAGCTCAGTGGCAAGACTCTGTCCCTCCCAAAATATAGACTTACAAGCAGTTTTTGGAGGCTTATTAAATTATACTACTTTGAAGTTCTTTATTGTCCATCTGCAAGGTGCTGACAGTGATTTTACTCTTATTTAATCGTTAATGAATCTGAGTACTGTCTTGTGGGGTCTCAGAAAATGTTCTACTTTGAACTTCAACTGCAAGGCCCTGGGGAGAGTGAGTGTTGGGATGGGTGGGCCTCCACTGAAGCCCACTTATCTGAAGGCCAGGTCCACCGGAGAGGAGCCAGATAGTCTTTAGACCTCCAACTGAGATTTTATATATGGAGGAATGTCAAATGGGAGTCAGAGAGGGAGCATTCTCCCGACAGGAAGTTTTCTTCAAGCCGTTCACTCTTCATTATACCTCACAGTCACTTTCTGCCTCTTGGAGTCTGCCTGCGTCACCCAGTTCTCTCGCTCTCCTTTGAAGAGTGTTCTTAATTACCTGGCCTATGTTTGTTCTATTTTAATTTGTCTTTGGTTTCTTATATTTTTTTCTTTTGGATTAGCTCTCATGTAACCCAGGCTGGCCCCAGACTCACTAAGAAGCAGACAATGATGACCTTGAATTCCTGACCTCATAACTGCTGAGATTACAAGTGTGCCTGCCATGCCCAGCTTTGGCCCCTTTTTGAGCTTTATATTTTGTATAACTCCCATGAATGTCTACATATTATTAATATATGTGTCTATTTTTGCTCCTATAATTTGTATATAATCTATCTTTTCACATTGGAGAACCTTCAGAAGACTGAGGGACAATTTTCACTCCTTGAAAGCCATATGTTTTTGATAGTCACTTGCATGTCTTTATAGAGAAAACACTTACTTATTTTCTCTAAGTTGCCTTTTTTTTTCTACCTCATAAAATCTATTTATTAATTGTTTGTTTGGTTTTTTTTTTTTTTTTTTTGTTTACTCGCTTGTTTTCAGAGACAAGGACTAATGTCGTCCATGCTGGCCTCTAACTCACTGTTTCATCCAGGATGATCTGGAACTTCCGATCCTCCTGCTTTTACTTCCCTAGAGCTATGGTTACAGGTGAACACCACGATAATGAAGGACCCTAGTTCTTACTGAAGTGTAAGAGCTATTAAGAGACTTGGCCTGGTAGAAAGTAGGTAGGTTATGGAGTTCCTATGAAGGACCCTAAGAGCTTTACACCTACTGCCTCAGGTCAAGATTAGGCCAAGTAGGGTTGGGGATTTAGCTCAGTGGTAGAGTGCTTGCCTAGCAAGCGCAAGACCCTGGGTTCGGTCCCCAGCTCCGAAAAAAAGAAAAAAGAGAGAAAAAAAAAAAAAAGATTAGGCCAAGTACCAGCTTCCCACCTCGGGTCAAGGATAGGCCAAGTTCCATTCTCCATCCACTGTTTTCCGGAGGAGCAGGGGCATTCTTGAAAATCCGAAGACTATACTGACATAGTCAGCTGACCCTCTGATCCCAAATAGAGTTCGGATGCATGCTATAGTCTGCCTATGCTTGCTAGCCAATAGATTCAAAGGTCAATATGTTTAGCCAATAAGTTTAAATTGTAACCTTGCTGATGCAACCTGTACCCCTAAAAAGTATAAAAACTGCTTGTCTATAGCCATTCAGGGTCACCTTCTAGTCAGTTGCCACAAGGAGCTGATTAAAGGTCGACCCTGACACGCTGGAAAATAAACCTCTTGCATTTACATCGAACTTCGTTCTCATGCCTCACTTAGGGGGGTGGGGATGGGGTCTCCCAAAAGTTAAGACTCACTTCGAGCCTTACCGTATCTCACTTACATGATGCAGGGAATGAACCCAGGACTCCATGTAAACTAGGCCAACCCTTTACCGACTGACCTACATTTCCAGCTCAATAGTTTGTCTACATTGAAAACATTTGCTGTAACCTGTTCTTCGTATTTTAATTATAAACAATAGTTTCAATGAGAACTTGAAAAAATCTGTTATTTTACATATTAATCTCACTTTTTTTATAACTTTGTCCTGATGACTTAAAGTCGTCAGTTTTCTCTGCAATTATTTGTTTGCTTATTTTAATTTTTATTGCATTCGTTTATTTGTTTGTTTATTTATATTTAGGGGTACACCCAATATGCACTAGTCCATTTTCCCCTTTTACTCTGTGGGTCCATGGACTAGAACTCAAACTGTCAAGCCTGACTGCAAGCAGCCTCACTTGTGAGGCCATTCCACAGGCCTGTGTTTGTTTGATCAACGGCAGAGTCTTACTGACTTTCTAATTGCTGAGGTTACCGTATCAACTATGAAGACTCTTATACTGTATTAAAATGACCACATCTCACAACTCTAAATTGATTTAAAATACTCACAAGAAGCAGGGGGAAGAAGTGAGGAGGCTACAGCAAACTCTCAGCGTGTGGTACGGCTGGGCTGGGCTAGCAGGGTGAGTCCTTGGAAACTTGCTTGCTTATGCATCCTGAGTTCGAGGCCTGTCAGTTCCCCCGCTGAGGAGTAGATGTGAGGGCTGAAGCCCAGAGAGGTTTGTTTGTTGTTTGTTTGCTTGTGGGACTGCTGAAGCATAGACTAAGGGCTCCTACACGTGTGGTAAGTCCTCTACCATTGATTAACAACCCCAATCCCAGAATTGAGATTTGTCACCAGGGACCCATATGGAAAAGGCGCTCTACCAGGAAAACAACGGGGCAAGTCTCCTTTGTCATGGTTTTCGTCTTAAACATCCCCAATAAGGAGTGAAGAGTCTACCTCAAGGTGGTAGGCACTGCAGAGACATGATGGAACCTTTGGGAGGTCGGGTCTAATGGACAGAAGTCAGATCACTACGGCATACCCTTGAAAGGGCTATTGAGTCCAGAAATTCATCCCCACCCCACCTCTTCTCTCTCTCTCTCTCTCTCTCTCTCTCTCTCTCTCTGTGTGTGTGTGTGTGTGCGTGCGCTTGTGTGTCTCCTAGCCTTGCCTTCCTCTACCACACACTTCTGACCATGATGCTGTATGTTCTTCCTCACTACAAGCCTCAAAGCAACGGAGCCAGCTTACCATCACCAGAAACCTGCAAATATGAGCCAAAATAAACAGTTCCTTATTTAAGTCGATTTTCTGCGTGTCCTCATACATATGTAGTACCTCGTGACCATTAGACTTCATTGGGTCCTTCCATCCCTTTTGAAGTGTCTGTACATTCCCAAGGTTTATTTATTACTTATATATGTGCTGCACAGTTTGGTCCTTCCACCATTCTTTTCTGTGGCAGTGCTGGTACCTCCAAAGCAGTGTGGCTGAATGCCCATCTCAGACCTCCAATACGGTTCTCCCACTATTTCATCAGCTGCCGCTTTACCAAACCTCTAAAACTCATCTTGGACTTCAACCTGGTGTCAGAAAAGGACCTGAAAATTCAGCCTTAACCTCTGTGTTGGGGTTGGGGATTTAGCTCAGCGGTAGAGCACTTGCCTAGCAAGCGCAAGGCCCTGGGTTCGGTCCCCAGCTCCGAAAAAAAGAAAAAAAAAACAAAAAAAACAAAAAAAAACTCTGTGTTTCCTTCCCTTTTCCTGGTGGTGAATAGCTCTGATTCTGCCCCTTTCCAAGGGAAACAGCAATAAGGAAAAGGTTGTATACCTGTCTAGATTTTCCTCTCGGTATTGAGAGCTGGACTTTCTCCACCCACTTCTGTTCTTATGAAGACTCTAGCTGGAGGATTTCTTTTTCTTTTTCCTTCCTCGGTTATTTCAATTCATTTTAAAAGAAGAAAATAATCGTCTCAAGTAAAACTTTCAGAGAGGGACAATTTCTGGCTGTGTGCTTATTTAGATGGCTTCATCCCGGGTCTGTCATCAGGTCTGGGGGGTTTTATCTCCACCCCACCCCCACCCCCAAAGATGGTGTGGCCGTTTTTGCTTTGTGAATTTTCAAGGTAGATAGCCACAAGAAAGTACTACTTCCTTTTCTGCCACGAGGATCTCTGCCACATATATTACAAGTAGAGGGACCAACTATCATGGTGTGCTTTGGACCACTCTACTTTACTGCTGAAAGCTCTGTGCTCTAAGAAACCCTCAACATTATCACCCTAATGCATACCAAGAGAAATGGAATTGATGTGATGGCTAGTGTTAATTGTTGACAGGATTGAGACTCTTCAGACAAGGTTCTGAGCATGCCTGTGAATGGCTGTCTTAATTAGGATCGTTGCAGTGAGGAGAACCACCCTAACTGAAAGCATAGCACATTAAAAGGAGAAGGCTAGCTAGCCACCCACGTCTCCCTGCTTCCTGACAGAGAATGTGACATAACCAGCTGCCTCTAGCTCTTGCTGCCATGTTGGCTCCGCCCATGAGCTTGTGAGTCACAGCCAACCCTTCCTTAAGCCATTTTTCCAGGTCGATAGCAATTAGGAAAGGAACTATGGCAGTGGGTCAACAGGGAAAGGATTTTTTTAGACAGACCTCCACCCAGCCAGCTACATCTCATCAGCAAAGGGAAGATGAGCCCTTCGAGCTGAGAGTGCCAGGATGTGTAAGAGGCCTCGCCTTAATATATGAGATTAGACTTGACAATGAACAGATTAATCCAACTGGAGAAATATCAGGCATATCACAGTCCAGGGGTATGGAGCCAAGACTATGCACTTACATGGTCGGCCGGCTCGGATGACAGAAGGGTGGGGAGCAGTCCGGAAACTGAGCTTGGGACCATATTACGAAATGTTTGTGAAGCCCGGCTAAGCAACTAGGACTGTGCTGCCTAAGAACTGGGTTACTAAAGACCTCTTCCTTTAAAGAACAGACACAATGAAGGATTGCTCTGAAAGATACCTCTTTCAGGACCGTGCAGGACTTTTTAAAGGGTTCAAGAATTGAAGACCCAAAACCCAGTTCACAGTAATTGAACAATAATCTCCGTGTCTAGGGGCAGAAACCTAAACCTGGAGGGACAAAAAAATAATAGATTTAAAAGTGTGCGAAAATAATTCAGCAACTGATAATGTGGAGAAAAAGAAAATAAGTTGACTGGTACCAGCACATTAAAGTGAACAAGTTGGGTATCCTCAGAGCACCCCAAGAACAAGGAGAAGGAGAATAGAAAGAGGGGTGAATTCAATGAGCAAGACGAGAGAGAGAGACAAAATCAGTGGAGATGAAAATGCTCACATAGGGGGGCAGATGACTAACAGTGCTCTTGGACCGCACTTGAAGAGCAGCACAACTAAGAGAGTTATTATTTATTTGACTTTTGTTTATTTATTTTGCAGCCCTAAGGAGTTAACGTTGGGACTTGTGCATGCTATTCAAGCACCAATCTATATATTCCAATCCCTCCTCTTTGGGTATTCGTTCGTTAGTGTTGTTGTCAAGATACTAGACAGACTTAGAATTTCCACAGAAGCCCCCAAGTGATCCTTCCAGTGTGGTCCTCTGTGCCACTAGGACTGACAAGGGTTGTTGTTGTTGTTGTTGGGTTTTTTGTTTGTTTGTTTTTACTAGAGATGTCATTTTCACTTTTTTTTTTTTTTTTTTTTTCCGGAGCTGGGGACCGAACCCAGGGCCTTGCGCTTCCTAGGCAAGCGCTCTACCACTGAGCTAAATCCCCAACCCCTGAGATGTCATTTTCAATATTGTTTGTTTCTATGTTTGTTCATTTGTTTCTTTGAAACGGGGTCTCCAGTAGCCCAGGCTGGCTTTGAACTCCCTAACAGTCAATTTTCCTGCTTCTACTTCCTAAGTGCTAGGATTACAAGTTTTGCGCAAATGCCAGGTCAGCAGACCAGGGTCAGCAGTTCTAATTAAGTTTCTTGCACATGCTTAATGCGGGAATTATCTTCCTCATTTACATCTTACAGGATCGCTTAGTCCACTGCTGTCTCTTCTGGTTATTTTTAGTGTTGTAAATATCATCAATTTATTTGCTGACAAATCATTCTTTTATGATTGCTTTCTTATTGTTTGCTGGGGCACTTTAGACAATTCAAAGGACGGCGATAAAAGCTGCCTTTTGAAAGTCTATGATAGCTCCTTATTTGAGAGCAGATTAAGGGTTTGATTAGCAGAAAGTTAGGGTCTGTTGGCACATTTTGTCTCTTTCTACAGCTGGTCATCTAGCTACATATTTGGTGTTAAGTATTCCTTGTTCTTTATTTGTGTGACTGATAGCTGAAGAAGAGGTTGTATAGGATTGGCGAACTGAATTTTATTTGCATTCTATGGAATTGGTATAATTATCCATTACATAGAGCATAATTGACAATTATACTATGAGATTTTCTTTGAATATTGTAAGAATTAGAAGGTATAAGAAACTGGGAAGCGGTCTGGAGAGATGGCTCAGTGGTTAAGAGCACCGATTGCTCTTCCAAAGGTTCTGAGTTCAATTCCCAGCAACCACATAGTGTCTCACAACCATCTGTAATGGGATCTGATGCCTTCTTCTGGTGTGTCTGAAGAGAGCAACAGTGTACTCATATAATGAATAAATAAACCTTTTTTAAAAAAAGAAAAGAAGGGGTTGGGGATTTAGCTCGGTGGTAGAGCGCTTGCCTAGCAAGCGCAAGGCCCTGGGTTTTGTCGCCAGCTCCGAAAAAAAGAAAAAAGAAAGAAAAGAAAAGAAATGGGGCAGCAGGAAGATGTTTAAGAGTAGAAGACTCAGCTAGGGGGACGGTAGGGGGACGGTAGGGGGAAGTAGTAGTAGGAGTCCATCCTCCATTAACCAGAAATCAGTTTCCATGGAGACCATGGGCTATTTTGGAGACCTGGAGCTCTGGAATATTTTACAATTTATGACAGTGTTTCAAGTCAAAGAGTAACTTTATTTCATTGTCGTGTGATACAGTCCTGTAATAAACATCAAAATAATTAGAAACAAACTGAAACAGTCCCTTCAGCAAACATATTCACCCAAGACCCTCTGATCTCTTTTAATCTTTATCAAGACATAGAAGATTTTATAGACATCATAAATATATATATATATATGTAATATGTTTTACAGCAGTCGTATTGAGTTCATTCTTGTAACCCCAGCATTTGGAGGGCTGAGGCAGGAGGATTGCTGCAAGTTTTAGGCCAGTCTGGGCTACACAGTTTCAGGTTAGTCTGAACTACAGTGTAAGATTTTGTCCCATCATGATGCAAGAGAAAGAAAGGAAGAGAAAAGAAAGAGAGGAAAGGAAGAAAGGAAGAAAGGAAGGGGAAGGAGGGAGAAAGAGGAAGGGGAAGCTAGTTTCCCCAAACCTTTTCTGCCCTAGGTTTATTAATGTCCTAGTTTTTTAGACACACACACACACACACACACACACACACAAACACACACACACACACGCACGCACGCTTGAGCCAGAGTGTGGCTTTGAACTCTTGAACCTCTCTGCCTAGGTCAGACTTCTTATATCACCAAGCACGCTCAGTTTTTACTGTTAGTCAAATGTTTACCGAGGGCTTAACAAAGTCCAGTTTGGAGGGTGTGGTAAGTAGCCATTATTGACAACCGGCCTGCATAGTGAATCTGATAGCTTCATGTGTTTGCAAGCCGGATGTTGTGAAAAGGTGCTGTGATGGGCTTCCCACATGACTAGTTTCCTGTGAAATTAGGAATTGTTCGCTCAGAGTTTGAAACTCCACATTTCATCTCTGTACATGCTTGTTTTTCTCCAACACCTTCAGTATGGCAAATAAACTCAGCAGTTTTCTGTTCCTTAGGTGCCCTTGAGGACATCCGGCAACTCTTTGGCCAGTGGCTGCCGTTCACCTGCAATGTCTTCTTTATTTGAAGAACCTCCACTCCTTCCTTGAAGTTCACTTCTTATGCTGTCTCTGTCTATTCAACCAAGGGGACGATTGAGTCCCTACTTTCAAATCCCTGTGTTGTATTTTCACCTCCTTTGGGATAACTGAAGTCCATGTCATTGTGTGTTTAGGGTCTTGAGGAAACCTCACTGCCTGTTGAGCACATGGCTGATTTAATTTCATTTCTAGTTTTGAAAAACAGATTCGCTTTGTAGCCATGGTTGGCCTGCTGATTTTTGTTTTGTTTTCTTTCTTTTTTTTTAAAGATTTATTTAGTATATATAAGTACACAGTAGCTGTCTTCAGACACACCAGAAGAGAGCACCAGATCTCATTATAGATGGTTGTAAGCCACCATATGGTTGCTGGGATTTGAACTCAGGACCTCTGGAAGAGCAGTCAGTGCTCTTAACCACTGAGCCATCTCTCCAGCCCTTTGTTTTGTTTTCTTAACAAACAGTACATTTGGTCTGCATTTACTCATGAAGACCTAGTCATATCTATGGAAAAGCTTTTCGAAATAAGTGACGATAAGGAAATTTCTGGAAAATGTAAAACATCTTTCATCTTTGGTTGCTATTGTTGTTGTTTAGAGACAGGGTTTCTCTGTGTAGCCTTGGCTGTCCTGGAACTTGCTCTGTAGACCAGGCTGGCCACATTAAAAAGTTGATAATTTAACAATTTCCTGACCCTGAGTGACTACTTTTTTTTTTTTTTTTTTTTTTGTCAGTTTAGCCTTCTTTTATTTTCTCTATTGCTTTTGTCTTGAGACAATGAATCCTGTAATCTGTGCTAGCCTTAAAGTCACCGTAGCCGGGTATTTCTGATCTTCTGCCTCCAGTCCCCAAGTACTAGGATTACAAACCTAATCTCCTGGGGAAATTTCTTAGAACAAAGCCCTTCTATTGTGGACATCCCCAGTCACCTATTTGTCTCCTGACTCAGGCCAGAGGAATCCCACACCTGGTGCGTTTTACCAGCAGTTTCTGGAGCCACACCTGGGGCTCCTCCTAGTAGAATTAGCCCTGGATTACTTTTATTGCTGCTTGAAGACAGATTGGCTTTCAATTTAAGGAAGACTGGTTTGCACAGTGCGGTTAGAGTCTCCAAGTAATTGTGCCCTCTTGGGGTGCTCGCTCCTTTCTCCTCCCTCCCAGCTCTTCCTGGTCTCTTCCAGGCTCAGCCCGCACAGCCCGCCTTCAGCACCAGCCGCTGCGCTGCTGTACTAGACCCTTTGTTAAAGCGTTAAGAATTTTGAGAACTGGCTATAAACACCGATTATTGCTAAAAATTAAATTGTGTTAATGTACAATTGTTAATAATTAAGCCAATAGGGTCAGTCCTTGATATGATCCCAATATCTTATCCCACCGTTAGTGTGCTGCGTATATTACTGTACCCCGTACATTTTACCTAACTGCAGATATTAGACGTCCTATGTCTAATTAACTGGGCTCCGTGGTTCAATTGTGGATTTTTTGCTTGCAGTCTTTTGCTACTTGAAAATGATGGTTGTGAGAATATTTTTGCATGCATACCATTTTGCACCCAAATCTATCCATTGATAGACATGGGGGAAAGAGAGCCAGTGTTGGTTGCTTGGAGAGCTGGGTGTGATACCTCACACCTGAAATCCCAGCTCTGAGGATGCTGAGGTGAAGTCAGTGACTTAGAAACCAGGCTGGTCCACACAGGAAGATTCTGTCTCCCCAAATGCAAAGTTAAACTTCAAAGAAAAAAATCTTTGTACTTGTCTCAGTGATGATTTAAATACAACAACCTCAAAAGTATAAATGACAAAAGAAACACTGATATATTAGACTTCATCGAAATTAGTGTGTGTCTGTCTGTCTGTATGTGTGTGTCTGTGTATGTATGTGTATGTGTCTGTGAGTGTCTGTGTCTGTGTGTCTGTGTGTGTGTCTGTGTGTGTGTGTCTGTGAGTGTCTGTGACTGTGTGTCTGTGTGTGTATGTGTATGTGTCTCTGTGTGTGTGTCTGTGTGTGTGTATGTGTATGTGTGTGTGTATGTATGTGTGTGTATGTGTCTGTGTGTGTCTGTGTGTGTGTCTGTGTGTGTGTCTGTGTGTGTGTCTGTGTGTGTCTGTGTGTTTTTCTGTGTGTGTCTGTGTGTGTGTCTGTCTGTGTGTGTTTCTGTGTGTATGTGTCTGTCTGTGTGTGTCTGTGTGTTTTTCTGTGTGTGTCTGTGTGTGTGTCTGTGTGTGTGTCTGTGTGTGTTTCTGTCTGTATGTGTCTGTATGTGTGTGTCTGTGCGTGTATCTGTGTGTGAGTGTGTATGTGTCTGTGTGTGTGTCTGTGTGTGTCTGTGTGTCTGTGTGTCTGTGTGTGTATGTATGTGTGTGTCTGTGTGTCTGTGTGTCTGGGTGTGTATGTATGTGTGTGTCTGTGTGTGTCTGTGTGTGTGTCTGTGTGTGTATGTATGTGTGTGTCTCTGTGTGTATGTATGTGTGTGTCTGTGTGTGTGAGTGTGTGTGTGTGTATCTGTGTGTGTGTCTGTGTGTGTTCGTGCGAGCGCGCACACTTCCAAAAATGCTAAAGTGAGGGACTAGGTCAGTGGTTCAATGGTTCTCAACCTGTTGTGCCAGAACCCCCCGGGAGGTCAAAGGACCTTTTCACAGGAGTCACCTAAGACCATCAGAAAGCACAGATATTTACAGTACAATTCATAACAGGAGCAAAATTACAGTTATGAAGTAGCAACGAAGTAATTTTATGGTTGGGGATCAGCACAACCTGAGGAACCGTACTAAAGGATAGCCGAGGCATTTGGAAGGTTGAGAGCCCCTGTAGAAGTAGCTGTCAGTGACTCGATCGCACCACATCCTTGGATTTGATGGATTCAATCTCTGAGGATGTAGAACGAGAGAACGAAATGGAAAAACAAACCTAGACAGCGGGAGCGGGAGACGACTTCCACATCACATATCTGATAAGGGCTTGTATTTGCTGCCTATTTATTTCTTTGTTTCTGTTTTGAGACAGAGTCTTGCAGTGTAGCCCTAGCGGGCCTTGAACTCCCATCATTCCTCCCAGTCTAGCCTATCAAATGCAAGGAAGGCATGCACCACTACGAGACAGAGGAACATTTTATAAATTATTTACTTGTTGTGTGCAGGCTCATGAATCCAGATCAGAGGACAAGTCTTGGGGAGTTCGGTCCCTCCTTCCAGCTTGCTTTTGACACAGGTCTCTGCCTCCAGGTGGCCCTCTGTATCCACCTCCCATCCCATCATAGGAATCCTGGGAATACAAATGTAATGCCACTGAATCTGACATTGGTTCTGGGATTAAATTCAGGTTATCGGGTTTCTGTGATAAGTACTTTTATAGGCCAATCATCTCCTCAGCCCTAATATAAATGTTCATAATTCAATTAGAAAAAGACAATTAATTAAAACAACAATAAGGGATTGGAAGAGATATTTTACTGAAAAAGATAGACAAATGGACACTTAGCACATGAAAAGATGTTCGGAATCATTTTTAGAGAAGTGCAAATCAAAGCCACAGGCATCATTTCTCTAGCACCAGAATGGTTTTGATTTAAAAAAAAAATGGATCATTCTGCCTAAGCAAATTCCCTCAAAACAAAAGGTAAATATGCTGTTCCTTAGGCCTGGAAGAAGAGTGTGGCTGCTTGTGGTTATGGGTTGGTTTTGGAAGGACAAAAATGTCCCATAGTTACATTTTTGCAATAGCCACACAATCACATAGATGCATGAAAAACAGTATAATTGTATGTGAGTTGAATAGGTGAATCCACGGCCTAGGAATTATATCTAATAAGCTTATGATTCCAAAAAAATATGAATATATAAAACACCACTTTGTGATTATTTTACAAGCATTTTTTTATCTGTCCTCTCGAGGTTACATAGTAAGAGATGACTTCTAAATTGCACCAGAATGTAGGATCAAATGGTGTGTGGTATTAAAACCACAGGATTGCTTGCTACAACTAATATCTTGTTTATGTCTTCATAACAGACAGCCAGATGGCAGGGGCTGATAATGCGATGACCTAATCCTTTAGAAGGCTCGTTCGATCAAGGTTCAGACACACACGTGACGATCTGGATTGTTATAAGAAATGCCATATGTACCAAGATGTTATAAGATAAATGTAATTTTTAAAAGAGAAAGGAAAATATAAGAATAATAAAATAAAGACATGATGGTGCCAAATAAAATGATTCCAGAATGTTATACAAAGTATCAGCTTGCTTCTCCTGTTGTATTTTACCCACAAATGCCTCTAGATACTATAGGAAATGAAATCCAACTAGATCCTGTTCCCACACATAGTTCAGTCTCAGCCAAGGAAACCGAGGTCTGTTTGACCCCCTAAAGATAAAAGTGTTTATTTCTTGAGGTGGACCCTGCCTATTCAGCCCAGTCTGGATTGAAGCCACCCTGGCTCTGGGTGGCTTCAAATTTGATCTCTCTGCTTCCATTTCCTGGGTGCTAGGATCACAGAAATGTGTCACCAAGCCCGGATTGGCATTTCATTTACAGAGAATATAATACTCAAAAAAAAAAAATTGATGGTTCTTAAGGAGTAAAGTTGTAGAAGCTGCGTCCAGATTTCATGTTTACTGAAGGCCAAAAAAATTGAATCAACTTGTTTTCATGCAGAAATCAGGAATATGATAGCTAAAATTAATAACAGGCCTGAAAACCCCGGGGTGGGTGTCGGTCATTTCTTCTCTCCTTCCTTCCTTGTTTGATTCCTTCTTTCCTTCCTTTCTCCCTCTTTCCTTCCTTCTTTCCTTCTTCCTTGCTTCCTTCTTTCTCTGGGTAGAGAAAGAGGAACAGCTTCTGCCTCTCCTCTGACTTCACGTTTAAGCACATGGCCCTTCAGGGAGAGGACGTAGACCATATTTAGAACCCTGCGGGTAAGAGACTACGGAAAATATACTTCTCGTGTGTCAGGCCCTGACATGAAGGGAAGAACATAGGGGGCATGGGACCAGAAGTGGTGTTGAGTGTCCACAATCGATGCATTACTCATTACCAGATATCAGATTATTCCCTGATTTACTGAAAATATAGGTAAATTTCCGAGAGTATGCACAGTCCATTTTGGGTTTGCTCCTGATCTAGAAGGAACGAAAGCTGTCCCCGCCAGCGGGGACCCAGTTATTCAGGGTCCCGAAGGGGCGCTACCCTTGGGCCTAATTGGGGGGCGAGAGAAGAAGGAGACCAAGCAAGATTCTGTTGTCAAGGTCTCGTTTATTGGGATGAACGTTACAGCTTTTAAGGCTTTCAGGTAGGGGGAGTGACCTTTGTGAAATATGAAGGAGGCGGGAGATGAGGGTATAGGCAGTGATAGCTGGAGGCAACGAGGTCAGGCGATGAGGTCAGGTGGTTGAGACACTGGGTGTTGACTGAGGAGATAACTGGTATCTGCTCGAGCTGAGGCATCCCTTGAATGTTATCTTCCTGTGCCGTAAATTCATGGGAGAGGCTTTGTCCAACAATCTTAAGGCTTATGGCAGTCATCTTAGGGGTGAGTCTCTGTGGCCAAACAGCCCAGAGTCACTTTGAACCATGCAGTCAAAAAGCGGCTAGGCCCAAATCCAATATGGCTCCGTGCAGAAAGCTACACGAGGGGCATGTAAATTAAATGCTCACATCTGGACCGGCTTAACTCATAGGCATCCTAGGCATTTATCATGCTGGCAGGCCTGAAGGTTACTGGAATATTATACTCTATCCTCTATGACATATTTTCAGAAACACAAAGAGTCTTTATACTTTCCTATCACTTGCTGTAGTCACCATGATGTCACCAATGCAATGGGACAGTCTGAAATCCTGTGGAATTGAAAGCCAGAAAGCTAGAGAATTAGCCAGCATCGAGACAGGTGTGTTGTGAGGTTTATTCTTTTGTAGGGAGTAAGGAGTTCCTGGTGAAGCACAGCTATGCCCATTCATCTACACACGATCTGACTGTTTTTGTGCTACAAGAGCACATGGGGCTGGGCAGGGAACACGACTCAGCAGGACAGAATGCTTGACACTCAAGCAGAAAGACTGGAACTTAAATCCCCAGGACCCACATAAAAAAAAAATCAGGTATGGTCGTGAACACCACTGTAAAACCCCAGTGCTGTGGGATCGAGGGATCAGTGCACCTTCCTGGCTGCGAGCCTGGCTCCAGGTTCAGAATAAGACAGACAGTGGCAGAGCAGGACACCTGGACAGCCTCTTCCAGCTTCTACATACACACACACACACACACACACACACACACACACACCCCACATACACACACACTGAGTGAGGAGGGAGGGGGGGAAGGAGAGAGAAAGTGAAGAAGGCGGAGGAGAGAGAGAGGGAGAGGGAGAAGGAGAGAGAGAGCTTTATCATTGCCCATATCACAGCACAAAGGATTAAACCAAAGAGCAAGGAGACCTGTGAAGAGTTTAGCTGTGATGTTCTGAGCCAGCTAACCACAGGAAACTGTAAAGAACCTCTGGATAACTTTCACTAATTAAATAGTAAACTTACCATTGGGGAATGACTTGAGGATAATTCTGCCTCAAATTGACTATGTGAGGCTTCCCTTATGGGTGTGTTATTTGTTGACACGTGGTCTCTGTAAGGGTGGCTCCTCCCTTTACCACTGCATAGCTCCTTGTGAGAAAAGTGTGTCATCGCTGACATGGACATGCTTTAAGTGCAACATTGAGCTCTATTCAAACACAAAGCAGGAACAAGTGCGTTCTTCCTTGGTGTCTATCTGAAGTCACACTCGGCCACTTCCACCAGAGCCAGTCAGTCCCTCACTGTTACCCGGCAAGCACTAGTCTACACATATGGCGATCTACTAAGCTTGTGATGGAATAAAGTAACTCAGTAAAAACATCACCTAGCACAGAGTTTGTGACATCATGTAAAAGCATGACCAGTGATATATGTAGATTTTTATTGCTAAATTCTCACAGGCCCAGACTGGCCTGAAAGTCCTTATGCAGTTCAGGGGATGACCTTGGACTCCTGAGCTTCCTGTGTCCACCTCCCCAGGGTTGAGATTGCAGGCACCCAGTATTACCTCAGGTTTATACTGTGCTGAAAATTTGACCCAGGACTCCTGCCTGCTAGGCAAGCACTTTACCAACTGAACTATAGCCTTGACATAAAAATTATTTTCATTGGGCTGGAGAGATGGCTCAGTGGTTAAGAGCACTGACTGCTCTTCCAGAGGTCATGAGTTCAATTCCCAGCAACCACATGGTGGCTCACAACCATCTGTAATGAGATCTGGTGCCTTCTTCTGGCCTGCAGTCACATATGCAGGCAGAATGCTGTACATAAAAGAAAATAAATAAATCTTTAAAAAAAATTATTTTCATTAGAAAGTAGTTCAAAATTTCTGGGTACTTAAGGCTAGATAATATACAAGTATCCTGCTGTTAGCTAGTATGGGTCAGAAAAGGGCATGTGGCAGTTTTAGGACTTGAAGGGCCATGAGTCTTTGTGGCACTTTTTAAAAAAAAATGGTTATTTTATTTATTTATCTTTCAAATGTTATCCCCTTTCTCTGTTTCCCCCCCACAAACCCCCTATCCCATCCTTCCCTCCCCCACCCACCCACCCATATATTCCCCACATCACTGCCCTAGCATTCCCCTATACTGGGGCATCAAGCTTTCACAGGACCAAGGGTCTCCCCTCCCACTGATGCCAGATAAAGCCATCCTCTGCTACATAAGCCGCTGGAGCCATGGGTCACTCCATGTGTACTTTTGGTAGGTGGTTTAGTCCTTGGGAGCTCTGGGGGGTCTGGTTGGTTGATATTGTTGTTCTTCCTATGGGGTTGTAAACCCCCTCAGCTCCTTCAGTCCTTACCCTAACTTCTCCATTGGGGTTCCTGTGCTCAGTTAGATGGTTGGCTACAAGCATCCACCTCTGTATTTGTCAGGCTCTGGCAAATCCTCTCAGGAGACAGCAGTATCAGGGTCCTGTCAGTAAGCATTTTTTGGCATCCACAATAGTGTCTGGGTTTGGTGACTGCTTATGGGATGGATCCCCAGGTGGGGCAGTCTCTGGTTGGCCTTTCCTTCATTCTCTGCTCCATTCTTTGTCCCTGTATTTCCTTTAGACAGGAACGATTCTGGGTTAATATTTTTGAGACGTATGGGTGGCCCCATCCCTCAACCAGGAGGCTGTGCCTAACCTCTGGATATGGTCTCTACAGGTTCTATCTCCCCTTTGTTGGGCATTTCAGCTAATGTCATCCCTGTTGGGTCCTGGGAGCCTCTTGCTCTCCTGGCATCTGGGACATGGTGGTGGCTACCCCCAGTTCCCCATTCCTCATTGCTACACACCTCTGTTCAATTTCCTGACCCTCTGTACATCTCCCCCATCTCCTCCCACACCTGATCCTGCCTCATTCCCCCCTCCCTCTCCTCTTTTCCTCCCAAGTCCCTCCCCTCAACCTCCCGTAATTATTTTGTTCACCCTTCTAAGTAGGACCGAAGCATCCACACTTTGGTCTTCCTTCTTCTTGAACTTCATATGTATCGTGGGTATTCTGAGCTTTGGGCCGAATTTTGAGACAAGGCCTCATACAGACTATGCTGACTGGAATTGACTATGTAACTGTGGAGAACCTTGAATTGCTGATCCTCCTGCCTCCGCTTCCAGAATGCCGAGATTACGTCTATTTGCCACTGTGCCAGGTTTTAGGTGGTGCTGGCAAGCAAAGCCAGGGCTTCAGAACTGCTAAGCAGGCCCTTACCCAACTGAGTCCTGGCCACAACTCTTCACCATTAGTTAAGTTTCTCCTTCTTAGAAAAGCAGCTGAGGGGCTGGGGATTTAGCTCAGTGGTAGAGCGCTTACCTAGGAAGCGCAAGGCCCGGGGTTCGGTCCCCAGCTCCGAAAAAAAGAACCAAAAAAAAAAAAAAAAAGAAAAGCAGCTGAAGGCAAGATGTAAATGAATGTGTGCGGCTATGTTCTAGTAAGACTTTATGTATGAACATAAATTAGAAGTTCATATAATTTTCAGGCAACGAAAACATTATTCTTCTTATTCCACAGAAACCACCCGCAGTGTAAAAACCATTCTTATCTAGCAAACCACACCAAAGCAAGTAACAGGGTTGAGGGTATACATAGTTCACCCGAGGAGTGCTTGCCTATCCTGTAACACGCAAAGCCCTGGCTCAATTCGGACGGAAGAAGGGGGCAGGCAGATAGCAGAGTATCATCAATTGCTCATCTAGGAGATTTATCATCTAAGAGGAGAAAACACAATGAATATGAACAATATATAGGCAACGGTAGTAAAATATCAAAGTAAAGAAATATCAAACATGTAATGTATTTGCACAAATCCGGAAAAAATGGTGATTTTTTTTTTCTTTTTGTGGCTCATTTCAACCTAGCACTCCATGGATGGGCAAGGAGAGTCAGGCATGATTAATGAAAACAAGCAAACAAATTTATATTCAAAATTGACATGCTGCCTGGACATTGAATTGTTTTCCACCATTTTCTATACTCGGCTCCTATTTTTTTCTATTTTGTTTTTAAATGGTTGACCATGTATCTCTTGCAGGCAGCATAAGCGATAAGTGGTGAATGACTTATTATGTGAGATCCGTCAGCTCTCTTAGCATAGCCAGCTCTAGTCAGCAAAGGCTCAAAATGGAGGGAGGTTCCTGGAGGGAGGGCTGTGACTGGAGCTAGGACTGGGGACTGGAATTCACAGGCCTGACGCCTCTCCTCCTAACACTACCTGCACTGAACATTTCTGGTGTTTTGTCTCATACCCTCTAAGCATCCCTTACCCCCAGTCACTGTAGCTAGCAGCTTCACGCAACTGTTGCCTCATAGCAATTTGCCTCAGGTGCATTATTTGGTCTCCCTCTTTTAAATCACGGGCTTCCCTGACTAAACATGTAGGAAGTCTTCAGGGACCTATTTAACATTCAAACAAGCACACACCATATGTGCCAGGAAGCATGAAAGGAGTGATACCCGACAGAGTACCTGTAGTTGCTTGGGGAAAGAGCCAGTGTGTCAGATGCTCTCCTCTGCCTTTCTGGTGTGTGTGTGTGTGTGTGTGTGTGTGTGTGTGTGTGTGTGTGTGTGTGTGTGTGTGTGTATGGTGTGTGTGTGTGTGTGTGTGTGGTGTGTATGGTGTGTGTGTGTGTGTGTGTGAGAGAGAGAGAGAGAGAGAGAGAGAGTTCTTTTTCTTTAAAAAGACACTGATCTCATTGGAGAGAGAGAGATTTTAACAGGCACTAACCTCATTGGACTATGGTTTACCCTCACAATCCCATCTAACCCCTCACCTTCCGTTATTAGTCAGTTTTCCACTATTACAACAAACACTTGAGGCGTCAGCTTATGAGAAGAAAAGGTTGTCTTGGCGCCCAGGTTTGGAGTTTCCATCCATGTTGGCACTGTTGCTTTGGGACTGTGATAAGGCATATATACCATGCTAAGTGTGACAAAAAATCCACCACTCACATCCAGGACCGTAAGAAAAGAGTAGAGTCTGGTGCTCACAATCTTCTCCAAGGACAGGCCTCGATGGCCTAAGAGCTCCCGTTAGGTCCAGTTCTTCTGATCTCACTCCTCAGCTAGGATCAAAGCCAGGGCCTATGTCCAGCGCTGACACCTCACCTGTTAGCAGTTCCAGCACTTCTTAACACACAGGCCTTTGAAAATCCTCCAAAATCCAAGCCATACCAACTACTTAAGGTCCATTTCCAAACGCTAACACTTGAGAATGAGATTTTCAATATGGTGGTCATGGGGGTGGAGTATCACAAATAGTCTATAGCATAGGGTTAGGTATTCAACTTTCTCTCTGGGATCATTCCACTGTGGTTTTTGTTGTTTGTTTTTTTTGTTTTGTTTTGTTTTGCCGATGGTTGCTTTCTTTTGCTTTTGTTTTTAAATTTTTTAAGCTGCAGGATGCAGTTTAAGATTTGCATATGTCTATGAGCCATGTGCACGCAGTTCAGTCAGAAACCAGAAGAGGAAGGCCTGCTGGAACTGGAGTTACAGATGCTGGGATTAAACCTGGGGTCTTTGCAATGAACCACTGAACCATCTATCCAGCTCCTGTGATCTTGAACTCCTGATTATCCTGCCTCCACCTGTCAAGGGCAGGGATTACATGTGTGTACCATTGCACATAACTTACTTGCTCACTTCATTAGCATAACTGTCCTGGCCTCAGAGACCATTATGCATGTGGTCCCAGCCCTGTTAATACATTGATCCAAGACTGATGTTGGTAGCCATAATTCATAAAGTTAATCCCCTGATGACAACTTCAGGAGATTGGAGTTATCCATAGATTAGCAATAATAAAATCACATGTATACTAGGACCTGGAAAATACTCCTCACCCTGACTGGGTTCTCTGCAGGCACCAATAGGAGTTAGGAGTTAGTTACTTCTGATGACTAAAATCAGGGGTTCCCAATTCAGGCCACATAATAAAATCAACCATGGAGGTTTTGGGGAAAAACAAGTCTGGGCCCACGTCCAAAGGCTGATTGTATTATAATGCTTTTGTTTGTTTTGTTTGTTTTGTTTTTTTCCGTGCCAGAGATGAAACTGGGACCCACACACGCCAAGCCAGTGGTCTACCACCGAGCTTCCAGTTGCATTCCGAGAGCCTTTTCTTTCCAATGGGCAGTCCCAGGGGTTCAGGTTCCTGCTCCACATGCCTAGTGCCCATTCTCTGTTTCCTGCTTGACAAACAGGGACTTTGGGGAAGAAGTTAGTAAGTACTTTTAGCTACAGAGTTTTTAAAAAAGATTTATTTTTGTTCTTATTTTTGTGTGTCTGTGTGTTACGTGGGTATTGGATCCCTCAGAGAGCAGCATTAGATATCAGACCCTCTGGAGCTGGAGTTTACAGATGAGTGTGAGCTGCTTGAACTGGGTGCTTGGATCCTCTAGAAGAGCAGCAAGCACCTTTAAACACAGAGCCTTTCCAGTGTGTAACAGCAGCTTTTATTTGGAATAAACTTACCAAGAGCATGGGCAATGGTTCATTTTAAAAGATCTGAATCATTGAAATGGCTCCTGGGTAAAAGTACTTGTTGCCCAGAGCTACTGACATGAGTTCACTTCACCCTGTGGTGGGAGAAAAAAGATGAATTCTGCTAGTTTTCATCTGACCTATATGTAGGAGAGATGCGTGACTAATATACACCACACACAAACACACACACACACACACACACACCCCATACACACACACCCCATACACACACACGCACACACATACACATACATATATGCTCATGCATACAGAGACACATGCACACTCACACACAAATATACATTCGACACACACGTATACACCATACACACAAGAACACATACCACACACAGACATGCACACTCATGTGCACACACACACATGCATGCTCACACATACATAAAGCCACATACACAAACCCATACCTGTATACACTATAAATAAAAGGTCTTCGAGTCCCTCCCTAGGAAGCAAATTCTACCTGCTTTGTGATGACTTGAGTGAGAACCATGCCTCATAGGCCCGTGTACTTGGACACTTGCTACCCACTTAGTGGTGCTCTTTGGGGTGGTTATGTCTTTAGCTGGAGGAAGTGTCAGCAGGGCAAGCCTTGAGTGTCTAGCTCTTACCCACTTGGTGTGCTCTCTGCCTCCTCTGGTGTACATTTAATAAACTCCTGATCCTGCCTCCATGCCATACCTTCCATGAGGATGCTTCTACTCTGAAATAGCAAGATAAAATCAAAACCTAGTTCCTTAAGTTACTTTTGGCCACGACATTTATTTAATCACAGCAACAGAGAAGTAACTAGTACCTTATTTAAAGATGCAATATTCCCTGAAAACACACATGCTAGTGGTGTTATAGGGACCGAATGGGTTGTATTTATATATTGAGGGTGTGTGTGTGTGTGTGTGTGTGTGTGTATGGGGGTGTGTGTGTGTGTAAAAGACAATTAAAAAGAAGCCATGAATTTGAGGGAGAGTAAGGGAGTGTACTTGGGAGAGGTTGGAGGAATTAAAGGAAAGGGGGAATTATATAATTATAATTTGAAAAAATTAAAAACATAAAAGCAAAGTACTTTATACCAATGTTTGGCATCTTCGCATTGCCGAATGGCAGACATAATCCAAGCAGCCATAATTTAGAGGACAGATCAAATGTGAAACACACATTACAGTGGAGTACTATTCAGCCTTTCTAGGAAGGAAACTGTGATACATGCTCTGACACGACGAAGCCTGAACTTTTATGCTAAACGAGGCAGAAAAGAGAAATGCTCTGTGTGATGGTTTGAATAGACAAGGCCCAGGGAGTGGCACTATTAGGAGGCGTGGCCTTGTTGGAGGAGGCGTGGCCTTGTTGGAGGAGGCGTGGCCTTGTTGGAGGAGGCGTGGCCTTGGAAGAAGTGCGCCATTGTGGGAATGGGCTTGGAGACCCTCCTTCTAACTAAATGGGAACCAAACTCTGTAGCAGCCTTCAGATAAAGATCCTTCAGCCTTCAGATGGATGCTGCCATACTCCCTTCTTGATGATAATGGACTGAACCTTTGAACCTGTAAGCCAGCCCCAATTAACTCTTGTCCCTGTAAGAGTTGTCTTGGTCATGGTGTCTGTTCACAGCAGTAAAACCCTAACTAAGACACTCTGTAAGCAGTTCTTATGCAGTGTCTTACTTACAGAAACACTGTGACAGGAATCTTCAAGCTGCCTGTCAAGTTCTCCCAGGTAACAACAGTGTAATAAACAAACAAACAAACAAACAAACATATGTGTGTGGTTGAATAAATAAACTAGAAAAGACAGTTGTTGTTTAAACTATTCAAGTTCACAACATTTCCCAATGCCCTGGAGCCTTTCTGCTTTCCTGTGAGAAAAGTTCCTTCTCTATCCTTATTCCACATAAAGGCAGCTCACTTCAAAATGATGAGGCTTTTTAATGGACATTGTCTATTTATCCCTGGACATCTGGCTTAGCTGGTATAAAGGCTCTCCTCTCTTTATTGCCCTGTCTACCAATAGTGACCTCCCTGTGCCTTGCCTGTGTGTATGTGTTGGGGGGCTTGGTACCCTACTTTTCTGCTTTATCCTCTAATTTGAATGATGACTTCTTTGAAGAACTTCTTTTCGATTTTCCTCTTCCTTGGCCTTGGAGAATCATTATCCCAATAGCAAAGTGTACATTCCAAGGTTTTCTTAATATCTTGGAATTAATTAGTCATAATTATGATTGATTAATCACCCATAATTAATCACCAAGGCGAGTTTTCAACAGGGTGTACTGTGAGATACATCTGAGATGATCTATCTTACAGTACAGATGTAGACTATCACGATAGATACATTGAGCTACTTTATGGCTTTCCCCATTATTCTTCTGTTGCTTCTCATTCATTCATCATTCATTCATTCATTCATTCATTAATAGACAGATTGACTGGGCTACCAATTCAGTTACTACTACATTATGACATCTATTTTTTGCTCGCTAGGTATAAGACAAGACTAGAATCCCTGCTTCGAGCCCACCACACTAGTGAGGACAGTTTAAATGATAAAGAATGAGAATGTAGAGGGTTAGATGGTAACAAAAACAAAGGAAAATAGAAAAGGATAAGGAAAGCTGGAGAAAGGAAGGGAATAAAGAGAGAGAGAGGTGGGAGAGAGATGCAGAATCTTGAAAGAGTGAGAGAAGGCTCTTCTGAGGACATTTTTAAATAAACACCTGAAGGAGGAGAGTACCAGACTCTTGAGGGAAAAGGGTGTTCCAGGCAGCAGAGGGTTCTGTGCGTGGGAAGGATCCAGCTGAGTTACTGTGCATGTGCTCCATTAGGAAGAGCGGTGGGTGGAACCCAGAGCCTGGGGAACATCAGTGCACGAGGACAGGAAGAGCAGGCGGGCCAACTCCCATTTGACGGGATTTGACTTTCATTTAGAAGCTCACGCTGGTCACGGCGTTGGTGACATTCTGGTGGTTTCAAAAGTGTTGCAATACTTAGGAGAACACTGAACTGATGCAGGGGGAAAATGGTGACCAGAACAGCCGAGCTGAAATATTGGGCAAGTACAGTCAGTAGGCCAATGCCTGGGGAGCTAATGGTTCGGTGTTGAGGGGCCTGGCTTGACTGTAATACTCAATGTCACAGCTGTCTTGGTCTTTCAGTCTTTGTCCAATTAAGACAGATATTAACAGTAATTCCTACATGCTCAGATGAGGGGATCTAAGCTCAGAGAAGCCAGATCATTTGCTTAATCTCACATCATGCATGTATAGAAAGAGGAACCAAGGGTTGGGGATTTAGCTCAGTGGTAGAGCGCTTGCCTAGCAAGCACAAGGCCCTGGGTTCGGTCCCCAGCTCCGGAAAAAAAAAGAAAAAAGAAAAAAGAAAGAGGAACCAAGGTTTATTTCCAAACACAGCTAGTCTGGCTACCAAACCAGATCAAAGCTTAAACTATCATTTCTTAATAACAAGCTTTTAAGACCAGACGCAAAACAGCAGAAGTTATTGTAAAGTTACACCCAGGTAAGAAAGAAAGCTATGTTCACCGAGTAATAAAATCCGTTCCTTCAGTCAGGAGCTGTACTCTCAGGTAGTCTCGGCAGTCTGGAGTCTGAGGCAGGAGGATTGACACAAGTTCAAGATCAGTCTGGGCTGTCTGATGAGTGCCAGGACACTCAGTAAGAGCTACAGAATGAAAGCTTTAAAATATAATAATAATAGTAATAATAATAGTAATAGTAATAATAATAATAATAATAATAATAATAATAATTAATACAGAAGAAAGAGAAGAGAAACGGTTGTTTTGTATCTGTTCCATCAATCACTAAACTGCTATGTGTGTACCAAAGTGGGCACTACAGACGGCCCTGCCTCCGGATGGCAGGAGCAGCTCCATATGGAAACCCAAGTAGGCTAGAGCTGACAGTTACCACGCGGGAGTGGGTCTTCCTCGTGTTTGTACATCCAGACTGATGTTTTCTTTTTTAGGGAGCTGCCCACATCTGGGGAGGCTTGTTGAACTCTGGGGGATTGACTCATGAGTCACCGTGTTTTATTCTTCCTACTCTATTCGCTGATGTAAGTCAGCCTCCTTCGCTTACCGCTCAGCAGAAACTCTCCCAGTTCGCCTTGTGCTTGGCCTGAGGCCTCGCTCTGATCCTCCACGGTTGTGTTCCTCTCTTCTCCACAATTCAGGGGATCAGCGAGAGGTTTCTCGGGCAACACTGCTGTTGATCTATTTATATGCCTCGGTTCCTCCCTTTCACTTTTTGTTTTTAAATAGCCACCACCACCACCACCACTACCACCACCCAGATCTGTCCTGGCTTTCTGTATTCGTTTTGAGCTCAAATAGTTTAAAAAACTCTGACATGCACTTTTCCGTTAACACAACCGTGTGAGTTAGAGAAGCCAGTACAAAAAGGACGTGGGATTTATAGTCAGCATCCCTGAGCAGTGAGGACAAGTGTGAGTGGATGTTATAAATGTGATATACTGTGTGACTCACATCAGGGCTCAAGACAGAAGCATCTTCCTCCTCTGTCTCTAAGCAACAGGCAAAGGCAATGTATCCTGTCCCAGAAATGAGCTGGTAGCCTTCTTGAGGCTGCTTAGGGTTTCCCAACCTTAGCAATGGTAAGGAAGTTATCACAGACATTCATGTGACATCTTCTGAGGCTCTAGTGTGAAAGGTCAGGGTAACATATTGACACCAGTGTTAAGAGGGGGTAGGAAGGAAGGGAAGAAGGGATCACATTGGACACCATTAGTCACTTCATGGTATCAAGTTTTACCCTCTCTCATCTGAAAAATACACTCATAATCTCAGCTACTCAGATGGCGGAGGCAGGAGGATATGAAGCCCAATGCCTGCCTGGTCTTCTTAAAGAGACCTTGGCTTAAAATAAAACAAAGGAATTCTAGGGTTTGTAGCTTTAATGTAGAGCACATGATTGACATGGGAGAGGACCCAGGTTAATCACTAGCATCAAAAATAAATAAGTAGGGACTGGAGAGATGGCTCAGTGGTTAAGAGCACTGGCTGCTCTTCCAGAGGTCCTGAGTTCAATTCCCAGCAACCACATGGTGGCTCACAACCATCTGTAATGGGATCTGATGCCCTCTTCTGGTGTGTCCTAAGAGAGCAACAGTATACTCACGTAAAATAAATAAATCTAAAAAAAAAAAAAAAAAAAGAACATCATCCCTGGTTAATAAAATATAAAATGAATAAACAAATAATTAAATAAACAACAAAAAATAAAGCTCTGAAATCAAAAAAAAATTTTTTTTTGTATCAACACAACAGCAACTGTAGAAAAGTCTACATGTGGCCTTGTGTGGTGAATTGCAGACACAATAAAAATAAAAACACTAGGTAAAATTACCTCCAGGGGTGGTGAGATGAACCATTTGGTGAAGGTGCTTGTGGCCACGGCCGAGGGCCTGAGTTCAAACATCCAGATCATGCATGCTAGGAAACGTGTCCGGCTCCCACAAGGTGTCTCTGACCTTCCTGTGTGCACAATAACACAAACACAGTGTAGAGCAAGGAATGTACGATCTCCAATTACCTCACTATACGTAAGATCGAATCTGGATATTTTACATGTGATTTTATGTGTATGGACACATTCACAGCTATCCTAGGACATACTCGACCAGTAGCCACAGGATAGATACACCTAATACAAGCAAATGCCCCCCAAACTTAAAATTCCTTTGGTTACGAGCATTTCAGATAAGCAACACTTAGCCTGTCTCTCCCTTCCTCTTCTTGCGCTGTAAAGGTATCCATGTAAAGAACACCATGGGGGGTTAGGGATTTAGCTCAGTGGAAGAGCCCTTGCCTAGGAAGCACAAGGCCCTGGGTTGCAAGGCCCTGGGTTCGGTCCCCAGCTCCAAAAAAAAGAACCAAAAAAAAAAAAAAAAGAACACCACGGCTGTGGGGAGATGACTTTTTCAATCTACTCTCTTCCTGCAAAGTGACCAGAAGGCTCTGACTGACTTGAAAGTCAATCATTTTTTAATTTTTTTAAAATATTGATTATTTACATACACTTGTCTGCATGCACATCAGAAGAGGGCATCAGATCCCATCACAGATGGTTGCGGACCATCATGTGGTTCCTGGGAATCGAACTCAGGACCTTTGGAAAAGCGCTTAAGTGCTCTTCACCACTGAGCCATCTCTCCAGCCTCCCTGCCAATCATATTTTAATATGCTTAATGCAAACCAAGGTGTACTTATGTG